>NW_026931060.1:0-44748 GCF_032062105.1 Saccostrea cuccullata | reverse complement strand
TCCTTAAATATATACGATCTATCTTATGTCTATAATATGTACTTTTGAAACTCTTTAGAAGATATAAATCTTGGCCCCAAAGATTGACCCTTTTAAAAGTTGTTGCCCCTTGTGCTAAAAACCCTTGTTATCGCTACTCCTCTGAAACCGTAAACCGTAAAGGTATGAAACCTTCACAAATGACTTTGCCTAATTATGGGGTCTCTTCAATCTATTCATTGTGAAAGCATTCGGTGACACCTTCAATGAGTTATTGCCCCTGGAACTTTATGAATATTACAAATAATTAAAAATTTTGAAAACAACAAGTCGTAGAGACATGGGACCAACTGCATAAGATTCATTGACCTTTGACCTTAAAATTCATGTAAAGGTCAAAGGTCAAGGTCATTCCAAAAAAGGAAAATTTATTTCTTTTTATATCTCTTTTGTCTTTAAACATATACTTAATGTCTATGCATCATTAATATGTACTCTTAAAACTGTTTCAAACATTTCACTCTTGTCCCCTAATTTTAACCCTTTTAAAAGTTATTGCCCCTTGTGCGAAAAACCTTGTTATCACTACTCCTCCGAAACCGTAGACTGTAGAGACACCAAACCTTCACTTATATCTTAAGGGTCTTTAGGCCTTACTTCACTGTATAAGTGCAAATGGATCTGATGACCCCTTATATGACTTATTGCCCTTTAATTATAAATAAAATTGGCAGTAAACAGGAAATTGGTATAGACTGTTTCTTTTGAAAACATGTCCTGTGAAAAAATGTGTTTCCAAACCTTTCTGAAAGACTTTCATGATTTTCATCAGAAAAGGGTGGCTAATGGGGGGGGGGGGGGGTGTTAAAATAACAATATATCTTATCACAATTTACGGCGAAAATTAGATCTCACTAGCGACCGATACGCTGGTAAAAAAAATGTGTAATATCATCTACACTGACAAACCTTTGTTTGCCTTATATGATTATTGTTATTAATGCGCACAGAGGATCTTACCACGAGCAACTCACCAATCGTTGAATTGCAACGTTTATGTCAAAAACATGTTTTCATTTTACTTCGAACACGGGTCTCAGGTTAAAGGTCATACGAAACAAAGTCCTGAGCATTTTGGGTTGTATACGGAAATAAGTATATCTGAGCAACATTAATCAGCCTGAAATAACATTTTGGATTTTTTACGCAAGTTGGAGGCAGCAGAGTTGATCAAAGATACCTGACTGCGAAGATGAGCTTCAACTAGCGAGGCTTATCTCCCTTTGCTTATGACGTCAGTAAGACCCACTCGCTACATTCTGTACTAATATTTATATAGCCGATCATTTCTTATGCATTTTTTTAAAAGAAATATCATTGTCTTGAGTAAAACTTTGCATAAATATATGATTTTCAAACCAGATAGTGTTTGTCTTTTAACATCCTGTTGCATGTTTGCAAGATTTTATCATGTTTTATCCGTGTTATTTATTGTCATCCTTCTACATATCAATATAATTAGAGAGAGACGATGTCCAAAGAGAGCAGAACTTCTGTACTCGAGTTATATATAAATATAGACGCTGTCAAATAGCAACTACAGTTGAATAAATTTCTAACACAAAAATATGATTTGTTAATTTTCCAATTAATTTTTTTTAAAGCACGATCACTATTCAGATTATGAGCATATATCGGTATATACACTTAACAAAACTTCTAAGTGTTCACTTTAATAAATGTATTTATTTAAAAACTACTTTTTAGAATGGCATTATATTTTCCAATTATTACAACAATGAGTCTTCTAAACAACTGTAGAAAGAAAATAAAATATCACCGATGAAAACCGATATTCCGTGACGAAGCTTAAAAACAATAAATCTGTACTTCGCGGCACGTGTTTTGTGTAATTAGCATCTTTTTGTGATCATTATCAAATTTTAAAAACTGGTTTCACTAAAAAACACAAAACATTGGAAAAATGACCATTGAGATAGAAGGGAGAGCCGTTGGAATGTTGATATCTGGCCGATTCTTTTGCCACGTTTTACTTACTTTTACTTTAGTGTGTAATTGTCCTTGATATTACTTTTAAAAATTAACAAGTATCAAAATCCATTTAGACACATTTTTCAATAAGCTATGTGTCATTTTCCATCGCCAATTTATCACAATTTGAAAGTTTTGGACACAATTTAACCAAACCGAAAGTGACCTTGATTTTCGTCTGAGGCCAAATTTTTGTGTCACACCAGGTTAAAAGAGTGTTAAATTGCCCTGAAACAATCTTAGAAACATGAAAACAATTACTTTCAATCGTATGAAAATGATCAGATATCGGTGCTCGTGACAGTCAAATATCAGCTCAAATGGTCTGAATCATTCGTAAAGCGGTGCACTTACGTGCTAAGCGCGCAAGGATATTGACCCAAAGGCATCTGTGTGATGATGCAATGTCAAATTCCCGGATCTGAATCCCATTGAACACATTTGGGATTTTTGTAAGAAATGTCAAAGCCCCCCCCCCCTCCCCACAATTTTAATGGTTTGGAAAGATCTATGCAGTAGGTGTAGCAGCAGATGGGTCAATCACCCATTCAGGTGTACAGAGTATCCAACAGTAAAGGATGTCTTGTAGTAATTAGAGCAAGTGGTGGTCTAATTACGTAGGGATTATTTTGTGTGAATTTTCATTTTGAGGGTACATCATTTCCTTGACTCGTTGCTTAAAATTCTGACGAGATACTTAACATGAAATTTATGCAACATAGTACTGAAATATGCATCATTAACCATGAATTAAAGAAATTATTTATTGTACGCATTTGTTCTTTAAAACTTAAAAAATGTTAGGTGAACACTTAGAAGTTTGGTTCAGTGTATACAATTACTCGATTGGTAGCACGCGCATATAAGTAAAGCTGGATTCGATCGACTGACAGCGGTGTGTGAAAGTGAAACTAAACCTGCATGCGGATATTTGTGGAAAATGAAATGATTCTATCGCTTCCTGGTCTTCTCCTCTCTGTTATTCCTTGCTCTTTCTTTGGCTTTCCCTATCTCATTGACTCTTTTTTTTTAACCAAAGTCGGTACATTTACACATAACACTGTGCCTTTTTGAATATCGTAATAATCTTAAAAAGTCAGCCTTGCACTTTAAACGCAAATCTATCTATGTAATCCTACGCACGTACGTTTCTGTGTGTATTGGCAGATCAAATTTTCTAAATTTGCATCAGTTTATTTTAACAAATATCATATTCTGCTTTTTAAAAAGAATGTTTAACAGTACAAATATTAATTTTTAAAATCGTTAGGTTCAGTCTCGCAAACAATGGGCATTTGGGCATGGGTTTCTTTTTAACGGATCATCCTCTGCACGCACTGTATGAGCATTTTCAAACTGCAGTTACTCAATGAAACTTATAGAAGTATAGAACTGCACTGTACTAGTAACATTACAGTACATGTATATTAACGTGCATACTCGCAATGCTGGTAAGTTTTTAAAATCACTTTTCTTGTGACAGCAAAATTACGATGATGTCGTCATAAACCTATTTCTGTTTACCACTTTCATTAGTTCTCGTTTTCAAAAGAATCGTGCATTCAAATCATGTTTACTTTTTAATAATTTATAGATAACATTTATCATGAAGTTCAATATCCCCGTGTTGATTTGGGGACAAGGGGGGGGGGGTACATCATGTATCATATACGTATAAAAAATCAAACAAGAAGATTATTGTTCTAAGGTACTAGTATTGATTTAAAATAAGTAATCTTGGTTGGGGTGAAAAATATCGATTTCAACGGGGTTTTCATCAGGATCATCATACTATAAAAAGCTCTCGTTTTCAGTTGCTGTGCCTAAATTAACGATAAGTTCAATTAAAGTGAACTGTTCCTTAGAATCAGGTAGCTCATCGAAAAACATAATCACATTTATATCAACAAAAAAGACTAAAATTAACTCAATAAAATACAGTAAAATTACACTAGATCTAATGCGTTGTTAACATCATTGGGTCTTTGTGACGTCATACAAACACAAAATCAAGAACGATAAGCGAGTAACATATTTATCAAGTGGACAAGTTTAGGCCTTCATTTTTCTGTTAAACAAAAGCAATTTTTTTTTACCAAACGTACTTTAACATTCTTTCATACCAGTCTTTATGTTTAAACATTAAAATTCTGTGTAATGAACTGTTTCCGGTATGACCTTTAGATAGATGTACTTTTTTTGGAAGAGGAAAAAAATCTTATTTAATTGTTTAAAGATTAGAAACAAAACAGACAAGTGATATCAGAGCATTTAAAAATTTTGTTATTATGAAAAAAATGTGTTTAATAAAATAAAGTTTTTTGATGAACACCAGCTTCAAGTGATTTTAAACGATCAGCATCTGAAATTGCATTTAAATGGACAAAACAATTTTTACATAAGGTTTTAATAAATGCACTGTGTTTTGAACATTTATTTAATATTTGTTTTACTATGTGAACTTGTGAAAAGTTAAAATTAATTTTAAAAAGACATATGGCTTAGCAGTATGGCTTTGAGAAACCCACCTCCTCTATGACATTCCACCTGTTCATTTAACAAATGATATGTTTTTATTTTTTAACCATAAAATCAATGAATTTAAAAAATGCTTTTCATTTTAACGAGATTTTAGGGAAAAATGGTCTTTGTGCCTTTTAATTGCCATAAGATTTTCCTTTTCTTTTAAGCCTATATATAAAGTATTTGTATATATTCAAAAACGCAATTCTCATTCAGCTGATTTTTGTCAGTTAAAGAAATGTTAAAAATGGCAATTTGTGGGCTGACGCTCAAAATATATAGTCCAAGTTCCCATGCAAGAATATTTGTCCAATTTTTTTTTTAATTCGTGACAGATTCACTGCAGAAAATTGTATCATGGAGATTACTTATTTAAGTTTGAATGAATTCAAGAGAGATCGATTGAAGTACATTTCTACAGATATTATATAGTGGTGAAAACTGAAACGCAATATAACTTTTCTGTTTACCATGTCTCCATGTGCTAGTCACTTCCTAGCCACATTCCTGTGAATGATTTACCCTATCTCGCTGTAGTCTCGCTAACTCTCGACAGAGCCACTGCCAGATCTACTCTGAACTGATCGGGTTTTATATTTTGCAGAACACCGAAAAATAAAAGGTTCCAAACACATTAGTAGGGGTGTTTTGAAAAGGTAAATATTCACATCTTCCCTTCTGTTACTTAGTCCATGACATCTGAAAAATGAATTGATTATTTAATAAGTACTAGAGATTATTTATTTCACACTGATGTGCAATTCATGACACCGTTTTTTTTTAAAAGAAATACTTCCATCAAATTTCCCTTTGTCAATAATGTCCAATATCCCAAAGAACCAAAGTAATTTTGAACTACCATATATATATTGGATTTTGTAAGTTTCCATTTCTTTACAAAAATTGCTGTTTCCAGTATATGTTCAACAACCAAACCTCTTGATATTACTCCTCTTTTTGATTGATTTTCCAGTAGGAGAAGAAATTTGCTGTCATTGGTTGCAACAATATATTCCAGAATTTTGTGAATCAGATGTCATTACTTCAACACAAAACTCTAGATTTGGACAATTTTAAATTGTAATTATTAAAATTTACAACTTCATTTTTAAACTTTATACAAACCATTCCCCACGATATATTAAAGTCCAGGCTTTTTTTATATCATTGACAGCTGCTTTTTTTTTCCTGGAAATTTCTAATTTTTTGTCAGTTTGTCTCAAAAAGAAAGTCCAGCAAATCCAATATAGTTACTGTTAATAGTCTAAAATTTCTATAGTAAGTTCTACATGTATACATTAAAGAGAGTAAAATACTATAATAAGTAATTTTATGTCTGATCTTTTTACAACTTTCTAAAGTAAGTTGTATACTTTTTAGAGACTATACTTATTAGAGTCTATGCTCTCTATAGTAAGTACTACAGTTTTTAGAATCTATGCTATAAATAGTTAGTACTATACTTTGTAGAATGATTACAATGTTTACAAAATGCAAAACATGTATCGATGGAAGTATGCGAAAAGAAATCGCACAGACTATAGGTAATAATAAAAGCACAAGAAATAACACAAAAAGCACATTCCAAAACAACCAAATCACACCATAAAATGACATATAATATAAAAAATTATTTTACCAACAAAAAATATACTAGTATTTAAAAAGTTTCAGGTACAAATTTAAATTTTTTTTTTCTAAAAAGTATTCTTTCAAGGTGTTGTAAATTAACTTATTTTTTCTCACAATATAATAGAAACAAATCTGGCATAATGACAAAAGCACATCACATAATGACAAATACACAGCACAAAATGACAAATGCACACCACATTATGACAAATGCACATCATGTTATGACAAATGCCTTGGTTATCCATTTATCTGATAAAAGCATGTGTCATAAAAAGTATTATTTTATTTAATAATAAAACATGGTAGGTTATTAATTATATTGAAAAAAATCACTTGATGATAAATGTTATATTTCACATAATTCTGATATGCAAACAAAATTTAATTTTACCATATTGACTCACCAGAAAAATAATAAAGGGCACATAATATATAAATATATGGATGATCACTTACGTTATGTGTATTGAATGTAAACATGAAGTTACCTTGTATAAAAGTTTAAAAGGCATTTGGTACAATTCTCTGCCATCCTTAGACTTTAAGTGTTATTCTCGAAGCTACGTAATTAGCGTCTCTCAAGTGGCCTTGGTTCTCATTGGTAACGACATTAATAAAATCAGCAACTTTACATTGTTGTTGACAACGATGTCATGACTTAAAGTAATATACCCTATGCCCTTGTCCTTTGAACAAGAGATTAGATGTACCAAAAAAATAAATAACGAAATCATTAATTTGTTATACTATGTGTTTGTTCTAAATAATACACACACAAACACAATTTTAAGTGTCAATATCCAATGCAATCAGAGAATTCAGATTTTCATGAAAAAGACTGATAAAGGAAAGAAGCGTTTCCCATTTGCAACGAAAATTGAAATGTTGAATACTTTATTTTACAAGCAGAATTCAATGACTTACACGCAGAATTCAATAACTTCAAATTAAGTCATAAAAGTCTTAATGTACGTCATAACAGAGTATAGATCTTGATACTGATTACACAATAAAGATCAACTGTATATATATATATATACACGTATATATGTATAAGTGAGTTGTATCTAAAATTATGCTTAAATTGATGTTATTCGATTCAATACTAGTACTTACCACATTCAAATTTTAATGAAATAGCAGAGTCTGTCCATATAAAGGAATCATGTGAACTTCCAGGCCACTTGGCCTCTAAATTTGTAAATCGGATAATAAATAATTATAATTTGATAACATTTATGGAAGGAGATTTTTTTTAAATGGTGTAATTTACAGCATTCTTTTGACTTTTATGGGTAAACAAAATATATAAATTTCCAGCCTATTTTAAACATGGCGGAAACCTTATAACTCGTATATTTTTGCATTACCTGATTTTCTACTACATTTCATTGAATAATTGTTACATTGCTAACATTTGCAAATTTCATACCTATGTAAATTTCAACAGTGAATGAAAGGCTGTGTAAACTGCAGATCATTATTAAAACACTAAACAGACTTACCGAAAGTTGCATAGGATCACAGACTATTGCACTTGACGGACATTCAATCCTTTTCCTTTTTGTCTGGCGATTCCATTCAACTCTTGGTATCACTACTTTAGGTAGATCTCTACATGATGTTGAAATACCAGGGTAGGCAAAACGTCCCCTGACTCTCCAAGATACATTCTGTCTTTTAATGTCCTGTTCTTTCTAATATTTCTCTAACACACGTAGGATGCCGCCATTCTTGTACAATTGTTTACTTATAGTGAGAAGTGTTTATGACGAAGCATCGATCCCAACCATATAAAATTATGAATGTATGTACCAGTCTTATTTTGTATAATAAATAATGTTTATCATAATTAATATAATGAGCAAATTATTAAAACTTATAATCTTGCTGTACTGTAACATATATTCCAAAGTTAAAAAGTCAAACGCATGGTAAACTTTTTGTGTGTGTGTGTGTGTGTGTGTGAGGGTGTGTGTGTGTGTGTGTGAGGGTGTGGATGTGAGGGTGTGTGTGTGGGTGTGTGTGTGAAAGAGAGAGAGAGAGAGATGTTCCATTTGGGACTGCCTGATTATGTGTGAGATATTTTTGGGGGTGGGTATGACGAGATTTCCCCCCTCTCATTATGCAGGTTTCCTTCGCGCATCTGCAACAATATTGTTTCTCCTTTAATATATATTTTATCCTGTAATATGGAGATATTTTTCAACATAATGCATTAATACACATCCATTCTCTTCGTTTTGTCATATATATGTACATTGTATATGTTTTAATAAAAAGATGTGAGGAGAAAATCGTCTCGCATTTTGTAGAAAAGAAATATACACTTGTATTTCCTAAAGATAAATTAGCTTATTGACAACAGTGGTTAAGATCGCCAGTCACATGAATTAGCATTTGATCATTCAAAATGACATGTTTTCCTTCTTCTGTTGCTTTTAGATTGTATTTAAGCTTGCTTTAAATCTGAATTTGGTTGCCGTGGTTATTTGGGGCAAGGGGTTAATTAAACAAGGGGTTTGGAGAGAGAACCCGGTCTTGTGGCATGGTAACTGCAGTAAACGTCATGGTTGATCAGAAAAAAATTCAATGACCTCTCTAATGCTACAGTGCTACGTATTGAAAAAAAATGTGTATATTGCGCATAAAAATTGAGCCGTGTCTCGATTTATTTCATTCTCTATTTATATAAGCCGTATCTCAAAATTTAACTAACCATATTTCCTAGCATATTCCTTTACCACTTCCACAACAATACATTTCCCCCAAACGTTATTTTAAGACAGTTTTTCGATCTCGCCCTGAAAATGAGACCTAGTAAAATTTCTATTTATACTGCCATAAGTGGCAAGATAATTTGGTCCAATGCGATTCGTGCATGACTTGTATATGCAGTCTTGTTGAAGAAGTACTAATATGGAATATGTTTTAAAACAGGTTCTCAGTAATAATTTAATTTTTGAAATATACGGTGAAAAAAGTCAAAAAACAGCGCACTTTTAATACCAAAAAAAAACACCTCACTGGGTGGCACTTTAATCTCTGTCGAATTTCTAATTTTTTTCAGATCAGCGAGCTACAGATCTGCAGCTAACGGAAGAAGCGAAGAAAAATTTCCTGAAACTTATGCATAAGCCTTCATCTTGTAAACTTAAACAGATGATGTTTGGTTGATATCGATTTCTCTTTCCATGGCACAAATGTCTAAAATTTCCTTATAAATTTGTCAAGTTGAAGTGCCTTTTTTGTAGGAATTTCGTCTTAGAAGTATGCTATAAAGGTTTGTTTTATTCTTAGCATAAACATTTTTTTTGGACAATTAAAGCAAAGGGCAAAAGACAAAAAAATTAAGAAATCGTTCATGGGGCTTTACGTTATGATGTTTGCACTGAAAATGAAATAAATGGTGAATTTTTGTAGAATACTTCTGATGTGACTAGACAAATATAAATTTTAATATTGTTTCGTCTGGTTTTGCTATGGAGATTATCATAATATTTTAGGTACATTTACTATAAGATTATGTAGGAAAGTTTCAATTTAAATTACATTATTTCAAATACTACAATTTCCAGACTTTTTGTTCACTTAAATTTCAGTAAAACTATATTATGTACATATATGTAGCTTCAAAATTTACACAGCTTTCCCTCACTGTTGAAATATAAAATGCAAGAAATTAACGATTTTTCCTAATTTATAGAGTACAACAAAATAAAAGGTTGCAAAGGATTTATACAAGAAATAATAAAAATGTAGGAGAAATTCTTAAATTTGTATGTTTTAAATTTCAAAATTCAATTTTGATTGATTAATATGCAAAGGTAGTTCGTTCCATAATTTTTATTACATGTACAATGGTACTAAAATTCCGGTCGCTGTACTTTTTTCCCCCATTCAATGGAAGCTCCTGGATTCAGCCTTCGAGATTTTGTAGGGAAAAATGCAATTGTTTATTTGAATTTTATTTTGACAAAAGTTCAACATTTTGTACCCACGAAACTGTTATACATAAACTGTGACAATTTTAAATGATATCGCTAGATTTGATAGGTAGCCACTGGTTATTGATTTCTTAAAGCTGACATGAATTCTTAAAAACGCAACATTTTCATCTATGTACGACTTGTTTCATACCAACTATAGCCGTATTCCGCCATATTTCTTTCAGATACATTGTCTCATTGTAACGATATATACCCCAATGCGGTCGTTACACTTGAATGATTTTTTGGCATGGGTATCGACTTGTGCACATCTCCGATGGTAAAACATTTGAAAACACATGGGTGATCAAGACATTTCAAAACCACACAAACAACATAATAATCATATTTCTGAATAATTATAGATTTGAATCAAAAGGAAAAAATGCAAGTTTGGAAGAGAAATTTAGATGCATGAGTACGTATTTTACAGTGCGCCAATTTATGCAGAATAAACTTGAAATAAAAAGCAGTAAAATCTGCAAACACATTTTGAAATTATATCATTTGAATGGAACAAAACAACCTACGTCTTTGATTTGTAGGTCCTAAAGATGCAATTGATGTAATCGAGAAAACGCCTAGAACGCTGTAAACGTACCCATACCTGGAAATAAGGTTACTGCATCGGTTCGAAGATGTGCACAAGTCAAGTGATATACACCCCGAATCCCATTTATTGAAATATGCATCACAAAAAAGAAATAAACTCCATAAAAGCTCAATAGTAAACACACTGTCATTACTCCGTACAGACTAGCACGTCGATACACTTAGTCCGTGCTGATCACATTTTGGTCAGGGAAAATATCACAAGTGGAAAGTGGAATTTGCGCGGCCGAAAAGGGGGGAGGGGTGGGGGTTAAAGTATTATAACTGCTGTTCATAAGCTATAATTGTGAATTGTCTATCTACATGTAGTTCTAATATACATTCTATACAAAGTATATATAGTCTGCAGTTGGTTTGCATCGCAAAATTCATTTGTCAATTATAACTGATTATTTTAGTACTAATCTCAAATCTAAACCAAGTAATTTGATGTACGGTAATTATTTACTTCAAATCTTAAAAGCAATTAACCAGATTACAAATTGTTTATGTGTACATCTATACGTTCTTTAACACACACACACACCCTCACACACGGAGAAAGGCCATCCCCTGTTTAGATTGACATTTTTTAGGCGCGGGTGGGGGGTGGGGGGGGCATGCAAACATAATTGACATGACCGTTATTTGAATATTCTTGGAAGACAGACATTTCTGCCGAATTCAATTTTGAGATCTTTTTTAAAATGTGTCACTCCGACCACAAAGTATGTGCATATTGAGGAATGTAACTGTTTTATGTTGTTACAGAGTCTTTCGAGATTTCAGTATCCCTGCCTGATAGTCTAGCTATTTTTTTGTATAAAAATAATTTCTTTAGGAGTATTTGAGAGATAATTTTAAGAGCTAGGGTAGGGATACTTGACACTGGTTGAATACGGATAATTTTTATTTACTCTTTTGTATATTGAACTCTCTCTCTCTCTCTCTCTCCCCTATCCGTTAGGGCAATAATAGGCATAAGATCCTACGCAATTTGTGCTGTACCATGTATGAAGCCTTAGAACTGATCAAGGATTTTTCTCAGGCGGGATGTCGAAACTTCATAAATTGAATAATAATTTTAATTTGGACAAGACATTAACCCAAACGCCCAAATTGAATTCGAAACTAGAGGTATTGTGAGCAATGAGCTCACTAAATGATACCCTGCCTCCCATATGGTTATAATGGCAAAGTCCATATTTTGCTGTTGTCGCTAAACCCAAAATATGTGTCTAATAAAAAAAGCAGGCACGTAGCACCGTATTTGAAAGTGGTGGGCGGGCAGAGAATTTTTTTCATTACCTGAAAATGTTGACAAGCAAAAAAAACAAAAGAAAACAAAACTACACCTTCAATTTACATTTCCTATAGCATAAGGCCATTCCAAGTTTTTTCTATGTTTAGCGTCCGCGTGCACCTTGGTTTTTGACACCCCATATGAGAAAAAACACACAACAACAGGAGTCCTGAAACTGATAAATTTAGTCTGAATTTTTGAGTTTTGTAAATTTCTTCAAATAATTCTGTACAGTAAGTTATATTGGGTGTATTGTAAGCATTTAATCCTTTTTTTTTTTTTTTTTTTTGCTTAAGAATAGATATTTCTTCTATTAAAGCAGTTTAGTTAGATCAAATCATTTGAAGGACGTCATTTTTATGACTTTTAAGCTTGTGTTTTATGTTTTGGTTTGTGTGTTTTTTGTGAATAGGTAGGTAGGTTTTTGAAAGATGAGTGGACAGAGACAGAGAAAAAACTTGGAATGGCCTAAGTTAGGTCGCGGAAAAAAGTGGGGGGCAGCCCCCCCCCCCTCCCCCCCCCCCTGTTGCTACACCCCTGAAATATAAAGTAGGAATTGCACAATGGTAATATGTAATTAACCTAAGATTCTGTGAAAGTTTCATTAAAATTCACCAAGTGGTACAAGATGATTTGCGGATAAGAGATTGGTACCCCGAAGCGTAAGAGACAGACGCACGGACAGACACACGGACATAACGATTACTATATACCCTCCCACTTTTCAAGCAGGGGATATAATAAACGTGAAATATACAGCACAGGAATGGGAACATTGGGAACTTTCTCAAATACCTTCTCAAACGTACGTGTCGAACCTGGACCTGGACAACAGACAGGAGAATTTTTAAAAAGCTAATTGTAGGTAGAATGTGGAATTCTCATGGGGAGTTTGCTCTCTCTTCCTATATGCTTTTTCTAATAATCATTAAATTCTATGTTCATTATCATTGCACCACAGAATCAAACTCGTTAATTATACCCCTCGCAATAAGTATAATGTTTTTGACCCGTCAGTCAGTCTTTTTTTTCTTTTTTTCTTTTTTTGGTCAGCGCAACTTCTCATAAACCACTGCACAGAGTTTTGTCGAACTTTGCAGATATTTATAGGAGACAATGTGTGTGTAGATTTGCACATCAGCAGAAAATTCCGAATTCTTTATTTTTTTTGGGAATTTCCGCACTTTTACATTTACATTTTGGTCATATCTTGAATATAGAGATGAGCAGTTTGTCAGCGCAATTCCTCATAAACCGCTGTACACAATTTCGTCAAACTTTGTAGCTATTTAGGACAAAATGTGTATAGCTGAGCATATTACATGGAAATTACGATTCCTTTATTTTTTTTCTGGGAATTTCAGCACTTCGACTTTTGGGGGAGCGTGGGGTATGTGAACTTGCTCACTTTTTTTCTTTCATTGTGCATAAAATTATAAATAACTTTAAATCAAATTATATTAGGTCTAATAAAGCCTATACACAGTATTTATTTGATAATAATTAATCTGTTTCAGACGTTTTTCTTAAATTATTTTTATGAGAGTGTTAATATGCATGTTTTATTACCCCCCCCCCCCCTCCTATGTGCGAATGATTCGTAATAATGCATTCTTTATTCTAAATTTAATGAAGTTAAACCATGTAATCATAATTTTTATTTACTACATTTACAAACAAGAGTAATGTTTATTTTTGAAAAAAAATTTCAATCAACCCCACTGAGCTTTCAACCTTTGATATTTTCCCTGACCAAATAAAATGATCGGCATGGGCCACGTGTGTCCAAGCATCTTTTACTATTGAGTTAGCAATGGATTACATGACTTCTGAGATGCATTTTTCAATAAAAGTAAAAAAGGATAATTCTTTCGACATGTGCACATCCCTGTAACGATAGCAGTATTCACGTAAATGTATTATCACTGCGTTTGACGCGTTTCCTCGACCTGCATGGATTTTTGCTGTACATAAATGTATTCCGTGTTAGTGTACTTTTTATATTGTAGCAAATGCTTTCAAAAATAATTTAATTCTCGTTATAGTTCTATTTTTTGTTTAATTTTTACTTTTCAAACATGTATTGGTCAGTTTACGGACTTCTAAAAACTATGCTATCGGAGATGTGTACATGTCGACAACCAGACTAGAAAATCACTCAGGTGAAACAATTCGTCAAGGCTATATATAGCAGGTACAGGTGGCCAAAAACCTTCGATTAAATATGGCGGAATCGAAGAAATATGTCGGACAAGGGCGTACAGGAATGTAGTAAGTCGTACAAAGATGAAAACTGATGCCTTTTTAAGAGTTCATGTCAGCTTTAAGCAATGAGAATGTATTTGCGAATTGACAGGCAGTAAACACGTAGCGCCAAGAATGCCACGCCAAACTAAGCTGGAAATGGTTCTACGATTATTGTGTACATGTAATATGTATGCATAAACCATTCCCAATAAATTATTAGACTTAATCTTAAAATTAAGATATCATTGAATGTTATTGAGAATATAACTTGGTTTCCTTGAAAGCTTGTCAGTGAAAGGGATAAAGTAATATTTTATAGTTCCACTATCCCGCCGCATGAACATGCATTTATGGTTCAAAATTGCCAAAAATTGTCATTTTTAAATTCATTAAAACATAATTTCCATTCATCCACGACTTCTCAGATTTCTAAAAAGGTGCATGGGTAGAATCGAATGGAACAACTCCCACCCCCACCCCTTCCGAAGACATAGGCCTATTGAAAATGTTCATTGAAAGATCGGTTGTCCCCTTTTTTGTTGCAGAAAAGTAAAATTGTCCCATGAAATGTTCACCACCATCACTTTCAAAACAGATACAACAGGCATAGTCGTAGGAACGGGGGGGGGGGGGATAATTCATCTCATATAAAACAAATACAATACAGCAGTATATACACTACAGAAAACATGCAGACAGTAATATACTATAGAAAACATTGCTACTTTACACTTGTAGTATATTACATGCGGCAGTAATAGCGAGCGCAGCGAGCGTCGCGAAGCGAGCTCAATATAGACTAACTTGTAAGAACAGAGGAAATTCGGAATGAAATCTGTACATAGTATTACGTATTACGTTAGTCAAATTTTTCTGTGAAACATTAATTCCAAGAATTTTTTTACTGCCCAATGTCCTTTGCGCGAATAAATAAATAAATAAATAACGTAAAGCATAAAAGGCTTTCAGTTTATAGAAATCTTTCAAATAAACAAAAAATAACTGCAATGTTTTTCCTACTGAAAGGAAAATAAAGAAACGTAGGGTACACTGTAGCATATTCAATAATTTTTTGACCACAAGACCAATCAAAGTACTCAGAAGTACTAAAAGCCGGGCTCATTTTCAGGGTAATGAACAAAGACCGTGGTGACAGTTTAAGGATACTTGGACACGGATTTGAAGTTAATTTTTTCTGTATTATAAATTTATAATACGAATTAATTAAAAATCTTATTTCATTAAAAAGATATTAAAATTTTAAATTTTTTGGCGGGTTTGATTGACACATCCTTGCACTTTCACAAATTTTAACTTTATTCTTTATCCTTAGAAAAATGACAATCTTGTTGTGTATTATTGGAAAATAATAAAACTTAAATCCAGAAAATAATTTTTTTATTCAGAGTAGAAATGTTAGAAAGCAAAACTCCTTCACAAGTATCGTCATTCCGTTGTGTACATGCAGAGTTTAGCAAATCGAACACACTCGTGGTATGTACACAATTTTTGTAAAACTGGCAAGAGCGTGTTATTGTTTGGTGTTTACGATTCACCGGGTGCGTTAAATTGCCAAAGTCTGCCCACCACAACTGCACGCACTGGCGGATTTAAGGGGGGGCGTGGGGGGCGCACGCCCCCCCTAAAATTTTCAAAGTATGATGTGACTTATATTTATAATGCCACATTTTGGTACAAAACTAACCAAACCACTGTTTTACTGCCTGGATTTACTCTTAAAATACACAAAAATCCAGGATCTTCCGGGGGCTGCGCCCCCTGGGCCCCCACCATTCAAAGTATGATATGACTACTATATGTATTATTAAACACGCCGTACCATGGTACATCGCTAAGCAATATACCACTATTAGTAAGTAATAAGTAATTAAATCGTTTATTATTGTGGCATGTGTAACAATACAATGAGAATTGAGAAACATTCAATACAATTATTATTCAAACATCCGGACCTATATGCCACTTTAAACAAAAATAATTCAAAAATGTGCACTATTATTGTGCCTGGTTTTACTCTAAAATACAGGAAAACCCAGGAGCTTCCGGGGGCTTCGCCCCCTGGGCCCCACCAGGGCTTTGCCCTGGACCCACTGGGGGCCTTAAGGCGGCCCCCAGACCCCTTGCCTCAACAACATTATCCACGCCCCCCCCCCCTAACCACAAATCCTGTATCCGCCCCTGGCACGGACTGACAATACATTGTGTGTTTGTTTAACATTCGAACATACCTACTCTTAATTTTCTGGATTATACAGTATTAATATTTTTCATTAATACACAACAAGATTGCCATTTTTCCTAAGGATTAAGAATAAAGTTAAAATTTGGGAAAGTGCAAGGACGTGTCAATCAAACCCGCCAAAAAAATGAAAATTTTAATGACTTATAAATGAAATAAGATTTTAAATTCATTTTTGTGTGAAATATAATTATTAAAATATATAAGTCGTAATATTATAGAGAAAAAATTAACTTCAAATCTGTGTCCAAGTACCTTTAAAATCAAGTTCAGACGTTTAGAGGATATGTTACACACAAAAATTATATCTAAATGAAATGTATAGTATTAAAAAGTTTTTAAAATTTAATAAAATATAGCTAGAAATTAATAGCGTAAAATAATTATCACATGTATCGTTTCGGGGTTTTATATACAAACAGAAGTAAATAAACACCGATGCAGCAAGATTGATTAAGGTCAAACGATTATGCACTGATGTGTCCTCGGCAGGGAGTTTTGCATCAAGCCATTAATGATGTTCCCTGCATTTGTGTTAGCCTGATAGTACAACCTTTATTTATAGAATATGACGCAGACAGGAATACTTAATGAAAACCTTTCGCACCTTTTGAATTGCTTTGTAAAATATTAGTCAAAGGAGCCAGGAAAATATTAAACAATTTAATATTTTGATAAAAACATTCGATTTACTATTCTTAATGTGTTTGAATGGATTTTGATTTTTTACAGCGGCTGGGCGTACGTACTATATATATTGTTACTCGTAAACTCAGTTTGGCGGTGGAGAAGCAGCATTTCTTGTTGCTCACCGTCGCAATAGCCGGGCATTGCTCTACGAGCAATGAGCCCGGCTAAAAATTACGAAAATTGGTCAGATGAGACATTTAGTTACTATACACCATAATCAGTGTGCAGAATTACTCAACCGTAAAATGCATGACGTCACGTAGGAAAAACGCTAATGATGAGAGATTTCGATTTTCACTTTTGTGAGGTATCGTCATACGAGCTTCAATAACTCGTGAATTATAAGACAAAATCAAAAAGGATTTTGGTTACATCTTTTTGAAAGATGATTTTAAAAGTTAGATAGAAATACTGAAAAATATTAAAAGAAAAATAAATTTAATTCCCCTCGAAAGTTTACCCTGCGTTTCTTTTTTCCTTTCAGTATATATAGGTCCCAGATTTTTCATGTGTGTTTTTGATGGTACAGTACAACTGCGCTCGCACCAAAGGTAACAGCGTAAAACATATTATACTATAGAAAACATCGCTTCTTTACACATGTGCACCCTCAATTAAAATGCCTGCATGTTGACTTTTTTTTAACTATTCAAGAATTTGGTAGTTGATACATGTATATATATAGCTGCGTACCCTGAAATGCCTGCCAAGATTAAATGCAAAATGCTCTCGGATAATGGTTATTAATGACTAACCTTAATGTGTATCTTCCAATTATTTAGATTGAAATAAATAAAAGAACAATTAAATAAAAAAGATAACCCTAAAAAATGATAACCTAATTTTGCGCACTCTTCCAATTTTTGTTAATGCGGTTTCGCAACTATATTTTCCCTCGGGAAGTCAATTAGCGCATGCGCTCTTCATTAAATTTATGACTTCCTGTTGATGTTCACCGGTACCACATCATCACTGAATTCTCTTTTTATTTGATCAAAATGCACATCATGAGGAAAGACAAGAAGGAGGAGGAAGAAGGTGACAATTTTCTAAAAGAAATATTTTATTCGATTTCAGAGCAATCGACTTCTCCAGTGTGAGAAAAGCCGTTTTGTGGCGTAATGTTACACAGGTTGGGACCAATCGCTCAAATGGGATATAATAGTCCGTTTGGGATATATCCCAGATGGGCTAATATGTTGACGGTGCGACCGTTAAAGCGAGCGCAAACTCTTCTATTTCTTTTGATTTAGATCGGGCTCGTCAAACCGCACGTGACATTTGGTGCGTCTAGACTCTGACGTCACATGACGTATGTAGATCGCAATATTCCGTGAAAAAGCCTGAACAGTGCTGAAAGTTAATGAAGAACGTTTTGTTTTCTATTTATCTTCAATATATATCCATTAAATCAAGGCAAGTAAACTTTTTGTTGAACATTTGCCGTGATTCTCGCGAGAACGTAACTTAACAAGTGTTGCATTGTGGGTCGAAATTCGGCGTCAAAAAATTCCATCAAATGAATGTGCAGTAGTCCAATTTTTCTCTTTGCACAGGCATTGCTTTAAGAGCTCGCAGTGACGAGCGTCGCTTCGCGACGCTCGCTGCGCTCGCTATAAATTTGAAGTGCAAAATTTGAAAATTTTTATTTTGGCAATAAATATCATAAATACGCATCAGAACACTTAAAAATGAATAACTTTTGGTTGACAAGTTTTTCTGCAACCCTACAGTTTGTAAGATTGATCCCCAAGAAGTTAAGGAACTTCCGAGGGATCAATCTCCTAAACAATGGGCATACATAAAAACTTGTCAAACAAAAATTATTCCTTTTTAAGTATTTTGATGCGGATTCATGAAATTTATTGCCAAAATAAAAATTTTCAATTTTTGCACTGTAAATTTATAGCCCATTTGGGATAATATATATATCCCAAACGAACTATAATATCCCACTTGGGCAATTGGTCCCAACCTGGTTAAGATCTACTAGCTTGTTTGGGATATAGTATCGGAAATGATCCTAAACTGAATTGAACTTGCAGTAAGTCAATGAGATTGGTTGCAAATATTCCTTCTTCAATTCTCGGCACTTTGAAGTGAAAGTTGCAGGTTCTTTGCATGATGCCTAAAAAAAATGAGGCCCCGTGACAGGGTAGACATTGGCAGGATTAAGAACCCTCACTGCTCAATGGCTCTGAGTGCCGAGTAAAGGTCTAAATTTGAAACCCTTACAAGCTGGTATTTGGTGATATATGGATGAAAATTCTCAAACAGGACACAAAACAACATACAACCAATCAATATATTTATTTTGCTTTTTAGGAGGAGGAAATCCATTCCACAATTTGGAGAAGACGGCAGTTCTCCAGGAGGTTAGTTCATTTGCTGAGTGATAGTGATTGTGAAATATTCATAATTAGGTTTTTGTTAGCCTTTGAAGCAAGTGAATTTTATCCATTGTTACACTGAATACATGATATGTTATTTTTTTAATGAACCTTTTTCAGGCCAGGACATTTAATGAGACCCCAATCAATGCCAGAAAGTGCTGCCATATTCTGACTAAAGTTCTCTACTTGATCAATCAGGTACTCTACTCTTCAAAATATTCAAATTTAAATCCTAGTCTTGATAAATCAGATGGGTATTATGATTTCCAATACATAATTCATTGTTTTCCCCAGGCCATTTTTGCATGGCGGTACCGCCATGCATTCATGACCTCCCGCCATGCATCACATGTTGCCACCATGCTTCCTGCTTTGCATGAATTATTAATTGTGTACCATTTGAATGTAATCAGTTACAAATCTTTCAATAAAACATATCAAATCACTAGAATCCTAGCGTGTACTGTACACTTTTTGTGCACCTGTTGTGAACTCAATGTGAATCACGGCACGGGATATGATGCAATAGGCCTAGCTGTGACTTTTTGTTTATTGCAATTTACTGGTATGTTACAAAGTATCAGGCTTTTAATTGGTTAAAAATTAATTTATAACCATCAAAAGTAATTAATTGCTTTCATATAGTATACACGGTAAAAGCAATACAGTTGTTAATGCATAGGGCTGTATCAATATATCGATATATCGATACGTATCGATATTCAAGAAAAATATCGTATTGAAAAGTAACTTCCAATACGTATCGGACAGACATTTTTTCTTCAAATTCTGTTTAAAAGATGGGAATTTCAATCACCAAAGATTATATTTTACTTTTTTGAATTAAAACCTTCAATAATTATATAATTTCTAAGGAAATAAAACAGTTTTTATAATTATTACAAAATACAAAGAGAAATTTATTTGAACATGTTGATTTTGCTGTCATCAAAAGTTTTAATTGAAGTGTTATTTTTAAAGACAATGAGACAAGAACTTTAAAATGGGTAATAAAACACTCAATTGTTATGAAATGTATGCATTAAAATGATTTAGAAGCCATTTCTGATGGACTTGTTTCAGAACCCAATATATCGCATATCACTTTTAAAAATATTGTATCGTATCGTATCGAAATTTTTGGCTCAATACACAGCCCTTTTAATGCACATGTGGGTTTTTCCAACAATCACAAGTCGTTCTATAAATAGCATTGATGCTCCGATATAAAAAATGATTCATTAGTTAAAATAATAATATTTAAGACATTTTTTGCATTAAAGTGCTGAAAATAAACATGTCTAATTAACATTGTCAGTGTTTATTTACTTTATGAACTATGGGGTGGTACTTAGTCCAAACAAATGTGCTTTTGATACACAATGACCTTCACTTGTATTCAAAAGCGGGAAAAATCAAAGACCAAATGAATGTAAATAAGTTGTCACAATATTTACTTGTAAGCATTAGTGTTACATATTAATGAGCACCCTTTTGTTTCAAGACAACTGCAAAAGGAGGGAAATTAAAAAATAAATATTAAAGGTGGAGGTCTCTACATAAGGGGTCTATTTGTAGAAAGCAAAAATAACACAATACACAAATTAAACAGTAAAAAGACAGTGGCTTTGTAGAAAATTTTAAAAGAGAAAATATTTTTTTATTTGTTCATTTTTTATTTATTTTTTTTTTTAAATCAATTGTTGAATATTTTTTAAGTAAAACTGACAATTTGTTCAAAATGTATTTATCATTTAATCATATAATGAATTTGTATTTTTTCATTTAGATTAACATATATTTGCATGTAAAATTAACTTAACCGAACACGCCGTGCGCCGTCAATTCAGCGAAATTCCCCCCTTGCATCAAAAATTTTCTGGAGAAAACACTGATAATTTTCACAAAATCAAGGTATTTGAAAAAATATGCAGTAAGGCTGATTTAAAGGCTCTTGTAGCAGAAGCACATGAGTTTTTATGTTTAGTACTGCCAAGTAATATGGTCTGTAATTATCTGGCATGTTGTTCGATAGTTAAAAATTCTTGACCCACAAATTATTTTCTTACCACATCATGCACATGTTGTGGTTCTGAAAATAAAATCTGTAGATTACACAATGTGCACAAGAAACATGAGAAAGGTTCAACGGACTTTCACTGAAGTTTTTTTTTTTCATTAATAAATAAATATTCATGAAAGTTTTGTTAGAAGAATATGCTTGTGTTATTCTTAACATATGGTAACCAACTAACCATATACTGTGTCTGTGGAAATAAATTGTTTTGTCTGTAGGATTTTTCTTTAATATTTTTTATATTTATCATATAATTATCCTCAACTACAAAGTCAGTCAGATGTAAAAATTTCAGACAATTACCATATCTCTTGAAATCAAATGAGACTGATTAACTACTAAGTTTATATTAATTTCTTTTGAAATCTTCCCTCAGGGAGAGCAGATTGGATCAACAGAAGCTACGGAGACTTTCTTTGCCATGACAAAACTTTTTCAGGCCAAGGATGTAAGTTACATGTCATAATACTTTTCATAAGAAAAAGTCATAAGAATTCCGAGACATGGGGATGTAATTTGTGAATTATTCATGAAAACAAAGTATGTAATTTCAAGTTCACTTAATCATACAGTGATAGACACTGCATTTGAGAGAGAGAGAGAGAGAGAGAGAGAGAGAGAGAGGAGAGAGAGAGAGAGAGAGAAAGAAAGAGAGAGGATTAAAATGTCTATAAAATTTTCACAAAAGAGAATTTGATGTATGATGATATGGTTCTGAACACATTTTAGCCCATTCTGCGAAGGCTGATGTACCTTGGAATAAAAGAAATGTCCAAGATTGCTCAAGATGTCATCATTGTTACTAGCAGGTAAAGTATGCAAGCATGAATTGCTATTTGCGTAAATAAGAGAAGTCATAGTATTTTGTCTTTTAACAAATCCTTTTTAGGACTTTGATCAGAATTGGCTCCTTGATATTCATAATTCTGATAAATCTCTGAATTTTAGTTTGATGAAGGACATGACAGGAAAAGATGACCAGTTTAGGGGACCAGCTATCAGAGCTCTGTGTTCCATCACTGATGTTAGTATTCCTCTTTTATTCCTGAACCCGTAAGCTCCCCCCCCCCCCCCCCCCCAAAAAAAAAAATTATCTTTTGAAGCAGGATTTGATTATTATACATGTAAATGACTGAACATCAGAAAAGCAATTTTATAAAAGTATTATAAGCATTAAAACTCTTGCCTTCTGTGCATTTACAGCAGCTTAAGTACATGTTCTGGATTTTTTTTGGGTAAAAGTTGAGTTGAGAAATATAAGATCTTGTTATGTTTTAGAACACTATGCTACAGAGTATAGAGAGATATATGAAGCAGGCCATTGTGGACAAGAACCACGCTGTGTCCAGTGCAGCTCTCGTATCCTCCCTGGTAAATATGTTCTGAAACAGAATCTTTTATTTTTGTGCAATTTCAAATAAACAAAGAACAGAATTTTGGAATACATGTATAAAAACAAATAAATAAAATGAAATTGTATGAAGTATTCTCTGTTAAAAGTTAATAGTCTCTGATTGATTTTCTGGCTACCAGGGTACTAAAAAGAGAAGTAAATTAATGAATTTAAAAAAAAACAAACAAAAAAAGGTGAATTAATGATGAAAGTTAAATTGCAGCACCTGAGTAAAGGAAGCTCCGAGGTGGTCAAGCGGTGGGTGAACGAGGCACAGGAGGCCGTGTCCAGTGATAACATAATGAATCAGGTAAATATTCTGTCATAATTACATGCATACGATTAATAGGAATAGTTTGTATACATGTGATGTTTTTTCACTCACCTCAATGAGGTTGGGGGAGCTTATTTTATACCCTAGGTGCCAGTGTCCCAGGTTAATTTTTTTTGGAGCAATTTCCTTTTTAAGGACTTCTATGCCCTATATTGATTATTGCCTGGAAGATGCTTCTAGCATGTTTCATTGTACCAGTCAAGCTTTCAGATGATGCAATGTCAGCAAAAGAATGACCATGTTAATGTTTTTGGAGCAGTGTTACATTTTTGGTGCAGTTTTTGGTGTAGGTCTCATTTCTAAGTAATTATAAGCCCTATGCTGACCAAACTTGCATGGATGATACATCTAAGGATGCACACTACCAGACTTGCTTCGCATGCTGAATCTGACCAACATTTTCAGGATGAGTGAACAGGTTAAAGTTTTTGGTGCAGGTTTCATTTTCAAGTGACTATGAGCCCTATAATGACTAAACTTGCATGGATGATACATCTAAGGGTGCATATTCTATCAGGCTGGCTTCAGATGATGAATCTGACCTACATTTTCTGGATGAGTGAAAATGGTAGTTTTTTATGCAGGTTTCATTTCCAAGTAAGTATGAGCCCTATATTGAACAAACTTGCATGAATGATACATGCATTTAAGGATGCACACTAATGGACTTGCTTCGGATGCCGAAATCGACATACGTTTTCCAGATAATGGACCAGGTAAAAGTTACGGGTGCAAGTTTAACACCAAGAAACTATAAGACCTATAAAATTAAACTTGCACAACTGATGCATCAAGGTATGAAAACTTTCAAACTTGCTTCAGATGCTGGATTTGAATTACATTATCTTGATTGGTGACTAGTTTGAAGTTTTTGGATAGGTCTATTCTAAAGTAAATGCAAGCCCTATCAGATAAAAATTGCATAAATTTTGCATTTTTGGATATACACTTGAAGAATGGTTAATAGTGTGACTTTGCCTTACTTAAAGACAGCATTTGTTGAGGTGAGCTCTGTAATCTCTGATTACCTATGTTTATCATTATCGATAACCTGTCAGAATTCTTAACTATATACGAGGGTTGTCCAAAAAGTTCGTGGACAATGACGTTTTTGTTAAAATAAATGGTTCTATATGCATCTATTGTATATCAAAATATTTCTCATGAAAAAATAAGTCAGAATGATTTAATTTTTACTGATGAAACTTAATATTTTTGTAAAAATCGGGGTCTTTAAAGATCGCAGATTGTGCGCACGGACCAGTCTGACGTTAAGCTAATTTCATTATAACGTCAAACATTTGGATTTTGACTTAACACATGTTCATGGACACACACTACATTCCTTTCTGAAGGCGCAACACACTTCGAAGTGCTAGCAATAATCTTTAAGTATAGATTATAATTCATTTAATCTTTAAAATTCAAAACAATGCACACAATTTTACGAGCGTCATCTAAATTAACAGTTTGTATACCCAAACTGAATAGCCCAGTCCGACGCTGCGCTAGATTTATAACAACGTCATGAATAGAAATCTCCATTTACAGTTAATTACATGTGTTTTTAAATTCTTGTAGTGTCTTTGAATTTGTACACACTGTTGAAAAATCATATATACGAATCCCAAATCGATACATTCAATATATTTCAATAATTTTTAGTTGTTTTAACAAATATTTTGTCTCTTACATCGTTTCAACCGTTAAAAAACTTAATTTTTTGACCGGACGCTGACCCGTGCCGACGGACGACGTCACTTTTTCTGTTGAGTTTTGACACGTACTTGCGAAGGTTTTCTTTGTGTATTTTCGTTGTCTATAAAGTAAGCGATATTTAAGATATCATAAAATGATAATAACCTCTTTATTTGTGTTACATAAAATTTTTATTAATATTTGACCTGTTTTATATAGAAAATAATCATTTCAATCCGAACTCTTTATATCAGAGTTTACATCATTTTAACATTGGTCCGTGCGCACTATCCGCGACCTCTAAAGACCCCGATTTTTATAAAATTATTACGTTCCATCAATAAAAACTAAATCATTCTGACTTGTTTTTTCATTAGAAATATTTTGATACACAACAGATTTATATAGAACCATTTATTTTCACAAAAACGTCATTGTCCACGAACTTTTTGGACAACCCTCGTATGTGTATATGATGCATTAGTTTCCTTTTACATGAAAAGCTTTACACTAGCTTGATTTTTGCCCTGTGTACGTATACCGTGGAATCATTTTAATTTGGTGGGGTAATGTTTATGAGTCAGCAGAATTTTACTTGTAAGTGGCGGCTTCATTTCTTAGGCTTCTTGGTTAAATATGGTACATTCAATGAATGGATATGTTTTAAAAAATACGTGTTTGTAACTTGTAAGGGTGACCCATGAGATCCACTCACACTAGTCCCCCACAATAAATATGATTCCACAGTTTCTATTTGTTTTATAACTTTCTGTTTATATTCAATTTTATTCTATTTATTTATTGACATCACCATGTTGGTATACAGTCAAAACAAGAAATCAACTGACATACAGCAGAAAACAAGAAAAAACATTATATACATGTAATAATTACAAGCAATACAATTTTACACCATTGTTTATCATGTTTATAGTCCCTGGATTTGTTTTCTCTGCATAAAGCATTTTATCTAAGTACTTACATAAACGTTTTGTAGTATTATAATCTTATGGGTTAACAATTTCTTGAATGGGATCAGTACCACGTACAGTACAATGTATCATCAGAAATATCACAATACATGTATTGAAATTGAAGATTGTCATACACAGGACTGTAAAGTACTTAATGTTTTTCATTTTCAACCAATAATTTACAAGCATAGCTTAAACGTTTTTCCTTCTAACGAATCTTATCTGGATATTAAATCCAGATTACTGATTGTAGAATTATCTTTCTGTTATTTGATATTAAAATTTCTCTTTATTGATGTTTCAGTACCATGCTTTGGGTCTTCTTTACCACATCAGGAAGTATGATCGTCTGGCTGTCACCAAGTTAGTCAGCAAGTTCAGCAAGCACTCTCTCAAGTCCCCGTATGCCTACTGTCTGCTGGTATGTTTGAATCACTTACTGTACCCTCATATGAAGTTCTAAAAAGAAACCTTTTTTCAACTAGAAAATTAAAAAATACAAAAGTTTCCACTAAAGTGTTATGCTACACTGTGGTATTTTGTGTGATAGTCTTTTTGTTTGTAACTTCCCCGTTTACTTATTTATTGAGATTTTGTTTCCTTTCACAGATTCGTATTGCCAGTAAACTGATGGAAGAGGAGGGAGCAGGGTGAGACAATGGTTTTCTTTTATTGCATTCACGACACCTTAAATTTATTTGAATCAATGTTGAAATTAGTTTCAATATTTAGACATGATTTGGAACTGGTTTAATCTAAAATCATGAGAGAATAGAATTGACCTAATTTTAGATTAAAACAGTTTGATAATGTTTGGTTACTTTTGTCTGAGATACAAAGTATAATTCCTAAGATTTAATTTTACAGAACTGAGAGTCCTATGTTTGACTTCATTGAGAACTGTCTTCGACACAAGAGCGAGATTGTCATCTACGAAGCTGCTCATGCTATTGTGAATTTGAAGAACACCACAGCCAAGGAGCTGGCCTCCGCTATTCCAGTTCTTCAGTTGTTCTGTAGCTCACCAAAGCCTACACTGAGGTTTGCTGCCATCAGAACTCTTAACAAGGTAAGAGCCCCCTCCCCACCCAAACCAATTTCAGGCTATACCGTTAAATTATTACATTTATTCATTTTGTTGAAAGCATAAAAGAGAAAATGAAAAAAAACCATTCATATGAAAAACGAGGGTTGTCCCAAAAAGTCGTAGACAATGTTTGTAACTTTTTAAACATGCAACCAATACTAACCAAATTTTGCATAGACATAATATAATCAATGTTCTTTATAACTGTAGATTTTTAAATATACATCTTTCATATTAATAATATTAGGACGATTTAAATGGTGGCCGATAAGGTCTGTCGGCGCACGGACAAAATTCGGAATAATTTATATAACTAGTACATTTGCTTTTATTTCTTTAGTACTATTTAAAAATTAAACGCAAATTTAAATCGGTGAAATTAGAATCAAAATCTTAATGATATGTCAAAATTTCATATAAATAGCATTTGAAACAGATGAGGGGTGTCATGATTTTCAAAGTGTTGTTTGAATTGAGTTTGATGAAAATGACGCAGTCAAACGCATAACCAGATTTTAATAGGGAATTTATTTTTAAATGGCATGAGATTCAATGAGAGTTTTTCCTCTATACCAAAAACAGTTACAGCATGTAAGAAGTAGAGTACTGTTATCAAGGTACACAGACAATGGGGTACAATCTTGGCCACAAACAACGTCAAACAATATGTTTTCTCTGCTACCTACAATGTATGGTGGTCTTTTGACTAAATTTCGACGAACATTGGAATCTGCTTGTAAAAAAACAACAACAAAACAGCGGACAGTAGTGAATTTAAATAAGTCCCTTATGCAAGAGTGGTCTTTCACTTTAAAAAAATTATTGACTTTTTTCTGCTTCACACGCGTCTGTTAACATAACAGACGTGTGTGAAGCAGAAAAAAGGATCATGATGCTTTATGAGACTTAAATTATAAATTACGCTTGCTTTCGTGTGCCGATGTACACTTACCTGCTTTCTTTATTTTTTCATAATTTTCTTTTGAAATGTAATATCATCATGAAATTTGAAATGCATGACCATAAAATGTTGCATTTTGTTATGACAAGAAAAGAAATTTAATTCAGTAAAGAGAAAATAAACCGTTTTCCCTGTCTATGACTTTTTGGGACAACCCTCGTATTTTCTTAGTGTCAAGAAAACCCATAGAATTAAACATTTATTTTTGTACAAGGGTTTGAAGGATATATGATTTATTTACACCTATATCATCAAAGTGTAGAAAAAAATTGATGTGATGTTTTAATAAGAATATGGACATGTTACTGACTGTATTTGTCTGTTGAAGGTTGCAATGAAGCACCCAGCTGCAGTGACGGCCTGTAATATGGAACTAGAAAATCTGATCACAGACTCTAACAGAAGCATTGCGACACTGGCCATCACAACACTGCTCAAGGTAGGTCACTCTTACTACCACCAGTACCACAATATCTGCCACAAGTTGTCTTTCTTATTATGTTCCCCAAACGGAGTTTGGGAACATATTGTTTTTACTCTGTTTCTTATTATGTTCCCCAAACGAAGTTGGGGAACATATTGTTTTTACTCTGTTTCTTATTATTATTATTTTTCTTCTTCTTCTTCTTCTTCTTCCTGGGTACTTTTTTGTCCGGGAGTGATCTTGTAAACTGTTCGTCCGATGTAGGTAAAACCTTTTTAGGGTCAGTAGACATGTTATGTAGATTTGCGGAATCAAGGTCATTTTGCGCGCACGTGCTTTCAAGAGCGTGCACGTGCAACACGTGAAATGACCAATATAATGGATATTGTAGTAACTTTTCTATTTTTTGATGAAATTTTTTGAAACTCATAATGTAAGGATACATTAGAAGTATAGACAAGATAGCATGGTCAAAATAGCAAGATCTCACGCGCATGCACGTGCGCTTCGCTCTGATTGGCTGAAACTAAAGTCTCAATATCTTTCTTGTTTCTTGTCATAATCCTTTGAAATTTTGAACATAGTCCTACATTATGAATATCTACAGCATGATATAAAAGAATTTTCATGAAAGCATGCGCATCTGCGCGTGCTGTAATCTGATTGGCTGAAACTTTAAATGGCTATATATATCCTTTGTTTTTTGACGAAATTCTTTGAAATTTAAAATATAGTCATGCATTAGGATAACCTACAATATGGTATAGAAAAATATTCATGAAATCACACGTATGCACGTGTGCTGCAATCTGATTGGCTGAAACTTGATATGGCTATAACTCTCTTGTTTTTCAACCAAACCGGATGGGATTTAGAACAGAGATAGATGTAAAGGACTCCTACAAGAAGGTATGGTCATCATGCACGTGCACGCACGTGCATGCATTTAGAACGAGTATAATTAAAAATACACTTGAATGAGTGATTTTTTTTCTTTTGGACTGAATGCTTTAATATATAGTATATTAAAATATATAGATAGTGTAGACAAGATGATATGGTCATAACGCACATGCATTCACGTACATGCGCTTGGTTGCAATGCTAAAATATGAATATAATTGGTATCCTTTTGGGAAAACGTTGTTAAAGTAAAAAATGCACAGAGTTTGTCTTATTTAATGAAGATTACAGGGAATATGGCACCAAAAGGGAGTTGGGGAGCGTTTGGGGAACATCTGTAACGGTTCCCGTTACAATTAGCACTAGTTATTATTATTATTATTATTTTTTTTCTTATTTGTTCTCCGGACTTTTTTGTCCGCGAGTGTTCTCAGAAACTGTTCACCCAACTGAGCTAAAACCTTTTTAGGGTTAATAGGTGTGTAGTGTAGGTGTGCGGAACGAAGGTCATTTTGCGCGCATACGCCTGCACGTGCGTGCGCGTGAAATGAGTGAATTGACTGATTTACTTAATATAGCTATAACTTTAACATTTTTTGATGAAATGCTTTGAAACTCATAACATAAGGATATATCAAAAGTGTTAATAATATGACACTATCAAATTAGGATGAACTCACGCGCATGCACGTGCGCCTTCCTCTGATTGGCTGAAACAAAAATCTCAATATCTCTTTTGTTTTCCGACGAAATGCTTTGAAATTTTTAACATTATCATGAATTAGGATATCCTACAATATGATATGGAAAAAATTTCACGAAATCACGCGCATGCACGTGTGCTGCAATCTGATTGGCTGAAACTTTAAATGGCTATATCTCCTTTATTTTTTGGCTAAATGCTTTGAAATTTAAAACATAGTCATGCATTAGGATATCCTGCAATATGATATACAAAAAATTCAAGAAATCACGCGCATGCACGTGTGCTGCAATCTGATTGGCTGAAACTTTAAATGACCATATCTCCTTTGATTTTTGACAAAATGCTTTGAAATTTAAAACATAGTTATGCATTAGGATATTCTACAATATGATTTAGAAAAAAAATCTTGAAATCACGTGCATGCACGTGTGTTGCAATCTGATTGGCTGAAACTTAAAATGGTTATAATTCCTTTGGATTTCAACCAAACAGGATGGGATTTAGAACATAGATAGATATAAGGGCCTCCTACAAGAAGGTATGGTCATCACGCACGTGCATTCACATGGGCACGCGTGCAATGTTAAAATTTGAATATAATTGGTATCCTTTTGGAAAAACGTTGTTAAAGTCAAAAATGCACAGATGTTGTCTTATTTAATAAGGTTTACAGGGAATATGGCACCAAAAGGGAGCAGGGGAGCGTTTGGGGAACATCTGTAACGGTTCCCGTTACAATTAGCACTAGTTTCTATATGTACTCTTAATGGTAGTCTCATGTGTTATCATACATGTTAACCTATTGTGATGAAAAATAGGGAGATTTGGACCACAAAAGCGGTAGCATTGCGCGCGTTGTTTTACGGTTGGATTTATGAAGATATATTGCATGTAATATACATGTATGGCCTTAAATGAAAATACAATTATTAATCTTAAATATCTATTGCAAAGAAATAGACAGAAACACATTAAGTTTGACAGATATTATACATATTCAAATTTTTTTATGTTCATCATTTTGTTTCCATTTGCTACTTAACTTAGCCTTTTAAAGAGTGATCTTTTCTGATATAGCCTAGAAGCAATAATTCTGAATGCTCATTCAGTTGTCAAACACAACAAATGATGACAAAGTTTAATCTAGATCTAAAACAAGTCCTTATCTTTCGTTAAATATATCGGATTTCCCGCGATTATCGAAAACGAAAGTAGAGATGTACCTCATGGTTTGGTCAATCGAGTGATTTCTATTGACTTTATTGAAATAATTGCGAGCTCCCGTGCTTTTATAGACGATGTCAAACGTTTTCATACAATTCTAAAATGCTGTATCTCCTTTTTCATGGCAATAATGTCGACGAAATTTATCGTATCCAATGTAATCACTGATTAATGTAATGTTGTCGTTGTCAAATACGTGCTTGAAATCTATGTACACATCGTTACAAAAAAAGCGTTTGTATGATTCCGGGTTAAATCAGGAGATATCTAACGAGATTTCATGACGAGTGGCTTCAAAAATGGATACCCAAGCGAACCAAAAATACTTTAGACAAAACTTTTGTAGAAAAGCGGTAGATTTACGAGTAAAATCGGTAGACGGGAGATGGAGTAAAAAAGCGGTAGACTCCCGCCTAAATCGGTAGAGTTAACATGTATGGTGTTATTACATCTCATTAGCCCAACGTTTTTGTATACATGTAAGCTTAATGCAGGATAAGATATTTAGAGCTATTTGTTTTTAGACTGGTAACGAGAGCAGTGTGGACAGATTGATGAAGCAGATTTCCAGTTTTATGAATGAAATCTCGGATGAATTCAAGATAGTTGTTGTACAGGCCATTCAGTAAGTTCTCTGTAGCAAACATAGTTAAGATCATCACAAGACATTATTGTCACTTGGAGTGAATATTTGTCAATTTTTTCAATAATTAGGATTCAAGTACCTAGAACAGATGTATTTATTGTCAAAGTGTAAAATAAGTTATTGTGTGATTTCTGCAACAAAGTTTTTCACTATATGCAAGATTCATGTAGTTGTTTTTAAAATCTATTTTGTTAATTTTAATTTTTTTTAAATTCTAGATCACTGTGTTTGAAGTTCCCCAGAAAGCATAATGTGTTGATGAACTTTCTGTCTTCCATGCTAAGAGATGAGGTAAAATTAATTCCTTAAATATTTTTCATCCTTATAAAAAGTAACAATAAAAAAGGATTTAATGACTGTAAATTGTTGATATCTTGTTAACAATATTGAATTGTAGTTAACATCTTATTTCATTGAATTTGGAAATCTTGATTTAAAATGTTATGTATAGGGAGGATTTGAATACAAGAAAGCCATCTGTGACAGCATCATCACAATCATCGAGGAAAATGCTGATGCCAAAGAAGCTGGTATGACATTTTTCTATAAAATTCAAATATCTTTTTATGGAAAATTTAATCAGTTTCTCTTCAATTTAATCATGGTAAAAGTTCTTGAGATTCCTATGGTTCTGTTTGTGTATAGGTTTGGCCCACTTGTGTGAGTTTATTGAGGACTGTGAACACACTGTACTGGCCACCAGAATCTTACACCTGCTGGGGAGGGAGGGACCCAGAACCCCCACCCCCTCCAAGTACATCCGCTTTATCTACAACAGGGTCATCCTGGAGCATGCCCCAGTCAGAGCAGGTAACATGGAAAAAATATATATCTATATAGCACAAAGGTATGTTATTTTGGAGAGGAATTATTAAAAAAATCAATTTTCAAGTTGCATTTTAGAATGATTGATAATATATTGTAAGGGGCAAATAAGACCAGTAAATATGTATCACTGGTTTGCATATTGAAGTATAATGAAAAGACTTCATTTGAAAATGATAGAAAGAGCTTCTAATGAAAAAAAAAATTGTGAAATCTTTTCCAGCTGCAGTATCAGCTCTGGCCAAGTTTGGAGCCCATTGTGAGGAATTATTACCTAGCTGTATTGTACTCTTAGAAAGGTAGGCATATTCTTTTCTTATTAGTCTTCTCATGCTATGATTACTGCCTTTGTGTTGTGTAGACTGATTGTATACATTAGCTGATATTTGAGTAAGAGATGTCTGTCCTTTTATAGGTAAGTTTAACTTTCCCTCTGTTTACAGGTGCCTGTTGGACACAGATGATGAAGTTCGAGACAGAGCCACCTTCTATGTTCAAGTCCTCCATCAAAAACAGAAGGCTCTTAACTCTGCCTACATACTCAATGGTAAACATCTGATGAAAGATTTAAATATTATTGTCCAGTTTTAACCTCATTTGCATAAAATTTGGCTTTTGTTAGGTGCGCTTTTTGCTGGATCATTGCCAATGAAAACTTTTTTTTCACAATTTAACATTTTTTTGAGTGTATCATGTAAAATGTAAAAAAAAAAAAAGGTTTTGGGTAACTATCCTTTGTATTTTTGTTGTTGAGAAATTTTTAATACCATGAAAATTTTTAACTTTGTTTTGATTATGAATCACCCTAAAACAAATCTTCATGAGTTGATGAGCTAGCCCCGGGTTCTGTTTTAATTGCAGGTTTACAGGTGTCTGTAGTCGGACTAGAGAGAGCCCTCCACCACTACACATTGGAGCCCTCAGAACAACCATTCGACATGAAGTCTGTACCACTGGAGACCACACCTATCACAGAACAGAAGGCTGGTAAGGAATATTAGTGTACAAATTGTTCATGGATAAAAAAATGATTTAATTTCTAATCTTTCTCTTGCTCTTTAAAAGGAAGCAATACAAATTCTTATAACTGAAGATAATCCAAGCTTAAATCTCCAGAAAACACAAATGTTATTAAAACGAATTCTTTCATAATTTTTTTTTTTTTTGGAAAATCACTGCATTAAATTGTTTCATTTTCTGAAGAGTAATGAATTTAAAATATCCTTGTCTTGACAGTGAGGGAGCCAGGTGAAACGGCGGCACCTAAAGCAGAAAAAGTGGCAGCTTCCAGACAAGATGTTTACGCAGGTAAGGGGAGGTCATTCTGTAACTGTTCAGAAATCGTTGCAATACGCCTCCATTAATGTTCAATTATAAATCAATGTAACAGCTGAAAAATTTCAAGAACAGGGAGAACCATGCCTTCAATAATTCAGTCTGTTTACGTTTATACGTAAGATATTCAGTTGTGAATGCAGAGATTGATGCATTTAATTACAGAGCAACTGAGAGCCATACCAGAGTTTGCTAATCTGGGGAACTTGTTCAAGTCGTCGTCTTTGCCCGTGGAACTCACAGAGTCAGAAACAGAGTATGTGGTACAGTGTATCAAACACACCTTTGGACGATACATTGTATTCCAGGTACTGGGTTTTATTTTTTTATTAGCTCTACTGGTCAGAGACCAGAAGAGCTTATGCTATAGTAATGCGTCCGTCGTCCGTCCGTCTGTCCGTCCGTCTGTCTGTCTGTCTGTCTGTAAACAATTTTTCAAAATGCTACTCCTCCTACAGTTTTGGTCAGATTTCAATATAACTTGGCACACAAGTAGACTATACTAAGATACATAATTCTGTGCATCGGTTTTTGATTTTTATTATATACCTAATGTGTATCACCCAATTTTACTGTTGAATTTACGCTATCACGTGACGTCATGATCTGATTTTCCGGATCACCAACATGTTGTTTTCTGAATCCATATCACCACTCTCTGAAACTGATGACGTAGTACGCAGAAATATGACGTTTTTTTTCTTGCGCGTTAAAAAGTTCCTTGTTATTTTGCTTTGTTTTATGGATGAATGTTATGCAGTTGATCTCTAAAGTTTTCTTTTGCTATATTTTGCTAGTTGTGAGGGGGTATATAATAAAGGATGACTGCACTTAAGGAAACTTAGAAATTACGACATAATTAATTATAAAAATGGGCATTTTTCTTTTAATGGTAGAAATGGCTAACGTCTTAACCGCAAATTTGTGTAATTGCGTTAATTAAAAGTTCATTTCAATATTTCCACTTACCTGCCTCCTTAACTATTTGCAATTTCCCTCTAGTTCCCCATACAATGCGTCGATCTATTTTTAGAGTAATTACGGTATCACCTCCAGTTATCCCCCTTAACTATAACTCTTCAGTTTTCTCTCGACGCCATATTGGACATGCTGTTTTCCTCATACAGTGCTAAATAAAGTTTATATTGGCGTTAGGGCTGGGCAATAATATCGATATTTCAATATATTGCAATACAATGACAAAAAATATCGTATCGCAATACGATTTTGTAATATCGATATATTGGCAATATGCTTAGATTAAGGAATTTTGTCATTAAATATAAAAATGGACTTTATGAAAGTTTGTTATAACCCAAACAGTAAGTCAGAAGTTGTTTTGTGGGAACATTTCAGAGCATAACTAAATGAAATCAACAAGATTTTTTTTCGTGTTAATGGTTACTTATCATAGTTATGTACATTCTGCATGTAAATTAAAGTAAATGTAGTAAGAAAATGCCGTTTTTGTTACATTGAAAATATTGCAATACATATCGCAATACAGTAAGACAGCAGGTTGAATTGTTACTTAAGCAAAAGAATGTTGATGAAAATTTTAATGAGCAACATCACGTATCGCTATCGGCCATTGCAGCAAGTGAGGCAAGGTTGACCAGAGGAAATGAGACCACCACTTCCAAAACGGCAACCATAAGTAGACCTCATTTTGACAAGTTTAAGGCTTATGATGAACAGATGTCAGCCTTTGAGTCCAGTGTTGCAGATGTGTTGTCTGTTAATGCACGAGATAATGATTTTGAGGATATAGAGTCAAATGCATCATTTGGTGGTTTGTGTACCAATTCAGATGCGGCTGTAGAGGTGCCTTTTGGTGCACCAGATTCTTCTGATCCGCTACAGTGGAATGGTTTTGTTTCAAAGATGGCGAAAGTACTCAATATTGAGTTTGAAGCTGAGGATCCATTGGAAAATGAAAGAAAATCTTTTATTTCTTCGCGATTGAAAGGGGACAAGGGTGACAAGAATAAGTCTCTCCTTAAAATGCCTATTGAAGGCACACTCATTGATATGATTAAGACAGTTGAGAAAGAAGCTACTTCTGGACATTTGAAAAATAGGTCAGTCCGTGGCAGGGATGATAAGGCATTTATGGTTAAGAAGGATGACTTTGATGCCTTTTGTAGTCCTCCAAAGTTGGATGACAATATTGAGGAGGGATTAGTGGTAGGCCAGAAGGGGAGTTTTGGAAAATCCAAAGTGAATCTTTCTCCCTTTCATAAGGAGTTAGACAATGACTTTCGGCGAATTGACAAGAGCCTTATTCAGAGCCATTTCATATGGCACTATGATAGCAGCTTTCTTAGATGAGGCTGAATGTGAGGATGATCGAGTCGAAGGACGTAAAGCCCTCATCAACTGTTTCAGAAGCATGGCTGATTTGACCGCAAGAGTGATGGCAAATTCAGTCTTGAGTAGAAGAAAAGTTTTTCTTAAAAATGTAGATTTTATAAGCAAGGCAACAGAGAAAAAATTGCTGAAACTGCCTATTTTTGGCAACCAGTTGTTTAATGGACAGTATTTTGAATCTCTCCATACATCTGCAGAGAATCTACGAGATGCTAGAGAAACCCAAAATGTTTACAATACATCAAAGGGTTATAATAAGAACTACAAGAGTAGAGAAAATAGGAACTCTACCGAGTTGAGCAGGAAGAGGAAAGCAGATGTCAATGAGACCTCTGCTCATTCTGCAAAAGTCACTAAATCAAGTGAGACTATTAATGCCTTTAGTTCTGATCACAGCAAGGACAATTTTCATTCAGGACAAGGGAACAGGAAAAATTCTTTTTCCAGGCGAACCTTTGGGAACCAGAAAGGGTTTCCAACTCCAAGGAAGTGAATCTCGTAAACAGCCAGTCTGTAAATATGTTTCCCCAGGTAGGGGCACGTTTGCTAGAATTCCACAGGAAGTGGACTGTGATCACACAGGATCAATGGGTGATGGAAACCCTAAGGGAAGGGTTAAAATTGGAATTAATGATTCAACCCTCTGTAAATATCAAGGAAACACGTGTACCAAGATATGGTATTCACGAGTCAGTTATTTTAGCAGAAATAAACATGTTGTCAGAAAAAAATGTTATAGAACCTGTGCCTGCCGGGCAAGAAAGCGACGGGTTTTACAGCACCATTTTTGTGGTGCCAAAGAAACAAGGAGGACTTCGGACAATTCTAAATCTAAAACCTCTAAATCAGTTAATAGTGCCTCGACATTTCAAAATGGAAACATTGTGTTCTATAATGAAAGCAATGAAAAAGGGGGACTTTGCAATCTCACTGGATTTGACCGATGCCTATTTCCACATTCCAATTCACACAGATTTCCAAAAATTTCTAAGATTCAAATTTCTAGGCCAGAGTTACCAGTTTCGAGCGATGCCATTTGGACTTCGTTCAGCTCCAAGGGTCTTCACAAAAATAATGGCAGTGCTAGCGGCACACTTAAGAAAAATGGTCATCCAAATTTTCCTGTACCTAGACGATTGGTTGATGATCAATCCAGACAAGAGAACTCTGCTTCAACAAAGAGACTATGTGTTACATCTCGTTCAGGAGCTGGGATTGTTAGTGAATTGGGAAAAGTCGTCTCTAGTGCCATCCCAACATATAGAGTATCTGGGAGCACATTTCAATCTGGTAGAGGGCATTGCGACACCTACAGAGTCCAGGTTTCAGAGTATTTCAGACATAGTGCAGACTTTATCAATAAGTCAACAAACTCAAGCAGTAGTTATCCTCAAATTGTTAGGACTGATGGCTTCATGCATATATCTTGTTCCGATGGGAAGGCTACACATGCGTCCTATACAGCTATACCTGTTAGCAATGTGGAGACCAAAGATTCACCCTCTTACTCATGTGATAGTGATTCGGCCAATCCTAATTCAGCACCTTCAGTGGTGGATAAATCGGGAAAACTTTTTCAAAGGAATGCCTTTACAGGATCCACCAAGTCAACTTACATTGATAACGGATGCCTCAGAACAGGGTTGGGGAGCGCATCTGGAGAACTGGGAGACGTCAGGGGTATGGCCACAGCAATATCAACAGAAGCACATCAATTGGCTGGAGCTAAAGGCAGTACAGTTAGCTCTTCAAGAAGCTCTGTTTTTGATCAAGGGAAAAGTGATCCTTATACGGTCAGACAACACAACAGTGATAAGCTATATCAACAAACAAGGGGGGACACACTCACCAGAACTGTGTTATCTAACTTGGGAGTTGTTCCAGTGGTGCATGCAGAACAACATTACAATACGAGCTGTTCACATTCCAGGGAAGAAGAATTTTCTTGCAGATGCACTTTCCCGGGGGAAAATAGTTAGAATGACAGAATGGTCACTCAACAACACTGTTGTAAATCTATTGTTCCACCAATTAGGAACTCCATGTATAGACTTGTTTGCAACTGCGCAAAACAAGAAGTTACCAGTCTATTGCTCCCCGTTTCCAGACATCAATGCTTTTCAAGTAGATGCTCTAGCGATCAGCTGGGAAGGGATTTATGCTTATGCATTCCCACCACCTATTCTTGTGCCCAAAGTCTTGCAGAAGATACGGGAAGAGCAAAGTGTTGTACTTCTCATTGCTCCAATGTGGCCCAGGCAGTCATGGTATCCTCAGGTAATACAGTAAAACACGGTTATAGCGAAGTCTTGGGGACCTGTGAATTTAATTCGCTATATCCGTAATTCGTTATATCCGTATAACGAATTCGTGTAACCATACATAGCGAATTCGCAATATGAATGTTTTCGTTCAAGTGTTACTATCAAATATGTTAGGGAAGCAAATGTTACAAAACATACCTTCGATAACTAAGGTTTTATTATGAAATGAATTTCATATACAAATGCTGAGAGAAAATAAAGTCAGTTCCATTATTCAAATTTTGAAATCTTTGAAAGTTCGTTATAAAAGATGTAAAATTCATTATATTTAACCTCAACGGGACTCAAAATCAGTTCGCTATATCCGTAAATTCGTTATATCAGAGTTCGTTATAACCGTAAAATTTTACAAAGATTTGTTAAGAATTTTGCCGGGGACCCAGAAAAACTTCGTTATATCCGTGAATTCGCTATATCCGTGTTCGCACTAAATGTGTTTTACTGTAGATCTTTTGATTGATCTACCAGTCAAATTACCACTGTGGCCAGATCTTCTGTCTCAAAATCACAATCAGATCTTTCATCAAAACCTAGAAACTCTCAATCTTGTAGCATGGAAACTGTCAAATTGCAACACAAGTCAAGAGGATTTTCTGAAGAAATTGCAGAAATTATGGCAAATGCCAGAAAGACATCTACACAAACGGTTTATGATGCAAGACTCAGAATATATAACAGTTGGTGTAAAGAACAGGGTGTCAATCCCATTACAACATCTATACCAGAGTTAGCACAATTTTTTATGTATCTTTTCAATGTGAGAAAGTGTAAACCACAGACTATAGCTGGATACAAGTCAGCAATAGCGATAGTTCATCAGCATGGGAGCAGTATTGGTACAAGTACTGAACTTTCATCATTGTTGAAAGGCTTATTTAATAAACACCCTTCTGTACGTCAGTTGACACCGAACTGGAATTTACCACTGGTTTTGTTAACTCTCACAAAACATCCCTTTGAACCACTAGAGTCAGCCGATCTCAAGTTTTTGACTCTTAAAACTGTTTTTCTGGTAGCCATAGCTTCTGCTTCCAGAGTGAGCGAGATTCATAGCCTCACTTTAGATGATGGTCACTTTAGAATGGAAAGGAAAGGGATAAAAATGTTACCAAATATGGAATTCCTGGCAAAGACTCAAACCATAAATAGACCATGGGACCCTATTTATATTCCTACATTTGATTCATTCGCCACAGATTCAGAGGATTTAAAATTGTGTCCTTGTCGTGCATTGAAGATTTATATCAATAGAACTAAACCTATTCGGAAGTCAAATAGGTTATTTGTGACCTACCAACAGAATAACCACAAGGAAGCATCAAAAGACACTATTGCAAGATGGATAGTTAGCATGGTTCGTTTTGCATATGATAATGCAGAAGCTGCAACATTAAATCTGGTTAGAGCACATGACACTAGACAGTTGTCAACTTCCTGGGCCTTGTTCTGTGGTGTATCTGCAGAGGAGATTTTACGGGCAGTACACTGGGCATCTGAATCTACCTTTACATCATTTTATCTGAAAGATGTTCCAGATCATCAGTCCATTTTTGCCAAGGCAGCAATTTTGGACTCGTCAAGGAGAGGGAAGCAAAAATAGGTAATTATGTACCTTTTATTAGAGCTGAAACGAATACCATAAATCAACATTCGAATATTCGTGACTGTTATTCGATTCGTATTCGAACATTCGGTAATTAAATAAAATAGTTATAATGCCTTTTCATATACTTGCAAATCTTATTGTTTATTACTATATATCAATGTATAAGATAGGTGTAAGAAATAAACGTCTGCTCAAAGCCATTTGACATGTAAATGTGCATTAGGACTCGCATTTATTTTCAAGAAAAAAAAATAGATAAAGAATCTTTATCAACAATTATAAGCCTCTTTATTTCTTTAAATTACGTGACTGTATTGCATTCCGATTACGTTAAACGCCCGATCAGCAAACCAGCAGGTACTCGCCATTTTTTCTGTTATAAAAATTTACAAAAAAAACGGTTCGTTTCCGGAAGCGTCCTGTGAATGTTTTAATCAATATTTAAATTTAAAATATAACATTCTCAAAAAAATATACCGGTAATATAATGTATATTTTTCATATATGATTTCTGCAATTATTTATAAATTTATAAATCTGATCAATATATTCCGTTTGTTGATCCGGAATATTTCTCTCCGCACAATTTAATTTTTTTTTATTACTTTCGAAAATCATGGCGGTCAATGTCACCCATATCTAAATTAATTCTGAGACACATGAGGTTGCTGAATATTTGGCTTGAAGATGATTAAATAAATCTGACATCGTGTCTTTATCAGGCCAGTAGTACCACGTGGACAAAGTTTACAACCCGTCTTATACATGTATTTGCTTTCGTTTGCTTCTTTTTCCACAGGGATCAATAACAAGTGGATAGGCCTACACCATTTATTGCATGAAATACATTGTATTAAACATGTGACCGAATATTCGAATACAAATTTTCCATTCGAATATTCGCGAAAAACTATTCGTTCGCGAATGTTCGAACATTCGTTTCAGCTCTACCTTTTATGTACTTTTTATGTACTTTTGTCATTTAATTTTCCTCTCCCACCTCCAAATTGGGCTGCAAATTCCTTTGCAAATAGTTAAGGAGGCAGGTAAGTGGAAATATTGAAATGAACTTGGATTTTTGGGGGTAAAATCCGTGTTCATGAGATATTTACACTTACCTGCCTCACCCGGCCCACCTCCCCTCTCGAGGAAGTTGAAAGGTCAGAACCTTTTAAGTTCGTCGAGAGAAACTGAAGAGTTATAGTTAAGGGGGATAACTGGAGGTGTATCGTAATTACTCTAAAAATAGATCGACGCATTGTATGGGGAACTAGAGGGAAATTGCAAATAGCTAAGGAGGCAGGTAAGTGTAAATATCTCATGAACACGGATTTTACCCCCAAAAATCCAAGTTCGTCTTAACGAAGTTCGAAGTCGTTTTTATAGGGAGGGGTCATCGCATATTCTGGAATCTCCATAGGATGATGAGTACGCCCACCTTCTTTACAGGCTTAATACATAGTCAGCGCATGTTTGTCTATTGTTCTCCTTTTTATGGTAGTTGTATATTTATATACATTACCTCATATTAAAAGGAGATCAATAGACAAACATGCGCTCATGGTTAAAAAGAGAAAAATCTGTTTCTTCGTTTGTTCACTTTCTCTATAGTAAACAGGCATTTTGACCACGTTGTTACCTGTTGAATATTATAATTAACCACGTGACTTCTATACCCAGGTAACTCTGTGAATACTAAAATTCCATCACGTGACGTGTAAGGAAACACGCATTCTGCTGGGCGATAGTGACTGTTCATATCTGTTTCAATCCATTCCTATCGAGCCACGGGCTATTCATTTTACTCTTAGATATCTATAAGATTATTCTTATATTTATCTCAAAAGTGTTTTATTTTATTATATTTATATACATGTATTTTGAGTGCATCATATGCCTCTACATGTTCGTAGTTTGAGACAAAGAGAGGGTTATTTTTTTATGTTTTGAACCATTGCTTAACATGAACATCCAAAATAAGATCCAGTAAATAAAAATGAAATCACATCATCCTCAACCCGTTAATTTATGAGGAAAAGTAATTATAAAAGAAACCAAAAAAAAAAAACTTAAGTAATTGTGGTGTTTTTCTTTCTTTCTTTTTATAAAAAGGGAAAAAATAAAATACGTCTTACTGTTGTTACATGTAGCGGGTCTCGATCCCGGACCTCAATATTATTGATTCTGTGCATTACCGACTGAGCTAGTCAGTATTTATATTCGAACACGTGAATTGTTGACATCGGTCATTACTGTTGATTATCAATGGCTACTTCTACCGGTCGATGTTATTAGTTATATTCTTTATTTGAATGCTTAAAAAATAATAGTGACAAACAGATGACGAGAGAGAGAGAGAGAGAGAGAGAGAGAGAGAGAGAGAGAGCGAAATGCACCAAATATAAATACAGTAACTATTTTAATTTTAGAACTCTCATTACAATATTAGCTCCACCTCTTATGCATATTTATAAATCTTATCTTCAATAAAGGGCAGATAAGTCTAATTTCCCGATATTTGCAGAAAGGTGGGGTAAGAAAACAAGGAATTATTTTATTGCAACGCAGTTTATAACCATTATGACATTGCATTTCATCTGGACATAGACCAATCTCTATAACAAATGACTTAAGGCAAAAATAAAAACAAAAATAAATGAGATAACAGAGATTGAAAAAGACCCAAAAACCGGCGTTAAGTGCAGTCATCCTTTATCATTATAACAGTAACTTGATCTGAAGAGCCGTATCGACGTCTCGTTGACAGGCGCGGATCATCAGATCAAACTCGACGCTTCGCGTCTCGTTAGATCTGATGATCCGCGCCTGTCAACGAGACGTGATACAACCCTTCGGATCAAGTTACTGTTATAATAATATATATTGATGAACGGTGTTGCCATGGTTACTAAAATTAGAAAATTCTGTGAATTTCTTTCAAAATGCTACTTCTCCTACATCTTTGGTCTGATTTCAATAAAACTTGGCTGACAAGTAGACTACACTTAGATACATAATTCTTTGCATCAGTTTTTGATTTCGATGAACGATGTTGCCATGGTTACTCAAAATAGAAATTTCTGTGAAATTCTTTCATAATGCTACTCCTCCTACAGTTTTGGTCCGATTTCAATATAACTTGGCACACAAGTAGACTACACTAAGATACATAATTCTGTGCATCAGTTTTTGATTTCGATGAACGATGTTGCCATGGTTACTAAAAATAGAAATTTCTGTGAAATTCTTTCAAAATGCTACTCCTCCAACAGTTTTGTTCTGATTTCAATATAACTTGGCACACAAGTAGACTACACTAAGATACATAATTCTATGCATCAGTTTTTGATTTCGATGAACGGTGTTGCCATGGTTACTAAAAATAGAAATTTCTGTGAAATTCTTTCAAAATGCTACTCCTCCAACATTTTTGTTCAGATTTCAGTATATCTTGGCACACAAGTAGACTATACTAAGATGCATAATTCTGTGCATCTGTTTTTGATTTCGATGAACAGTGTTGCCATGGTTACTAAAAATAGAATTTTCTGTGAAATTCTTTCAAATGCTACTCCTCCAACAGTTTTGTTCTGATTTCAGTATATCTTGACACACAAGTAGACTACACTAAGATACATAATTCTGTGCATCTGTTTTTGATTCTGATGAACGGTGTTGCCATGGTTACTAAAAATAGAAATTTCTGTGAAATTCTTTCAAAATGCTACTCTTCCTACAGTTTTGGTCCGAATTCAATATAACTTGGCACACAAGTAGACTACACTAAGATACATAATTCTATGCATCTGTTTTTATTTTGATGGGTGGCAAGGATCATTTTTCTATTGATTGCTGTTTTGAAGTCTCAAGTCACAACTGCTACTTTTCTCTTCCTTTGTTTTAAGTATAAACCAGTAGAGCTACAGTCTCGACAGAGACTTCTGGTTCTTGTATATAAATTTTCCTTCAGATATTATTGGAAATAGAAAGTTTAAAAGTATTTATACTTTCAAGTCCATTTCTCCCACTTTAGAATTTATTTATTATAAATAGGTACTTAATAGTTTACAGTAAAATATATGGTCGAAAGATTAAATCATATCTATTTTGTTTCAATTTATTCATTTTAAGTAAAAGCCTCCCAGGGGTGAAAAAAAATTCACAACATTGCCACAATACAGTAGAAACATACTTTTTAA
>NW_026931059.1:0-46421 GCF_032062105.1 Saccostrea cuccullata | reverse complement strand
TGCTGTAATATTAATCAAACATAATGTGAGATTATGAAAATAAATAAAACCAATAATTTTGATAAAATTTCCGTGAATTCCAACTCGGATGAAAAATAACACAAAAAAATTCACGTTCAGTTTAAGTTAATACATGGTCAATATTTCGAAGTAAGGTCTTTTGCCATTTACGGAAAAAACCTATTAAAGGTTGTCTAAAAGTTTATGGGAAAATAAATGATACACAAAATAAAAGTTTTAATTCTTGCTTTCAAAATGTCTCATATCCGATCTAGTCTTCTTATACTACAAGATCCGCTTTGCAGAGTTATGTCCCTTTCTACGATCAAAGATGAAGATTTGAAAATTTATACATATGATCATTTCATTACCTAGAATTATTTTTTAAACTAAACAATAATAGCTAATGTATTTTTTTTTATTTTACAATATGTAAGACGATAACTTTTTCTTTGAAAGTTTATTATAGAAAAATAACAATTTATAGATTATTGATTTAAATTATCTTAAGTAAGTAAAGCTGTCCCCGGGGAACTCTTGGTTTATAAGGAATGTAATAATTTCGACGTATACCCTTGCAGAATATTCCTGAGATGTCCTAAGAAATCCTAAGATAATCTTAAGATTTATTCCTCGGATATCTTGAAAAAATCCTAGGATTATTCCTAAGATGTCCTGAGATGTTTTTGGAACAGGAATTCCTGGGATTTCCTTGGACAGTCCCAATTCAGGGGTTCTAGAAAAATCCCAGGAATCAAAACACCAAGACTTCCCAGGATATCCCAGGAAAATCCCAACACTTAAAATGTCCTAGGAAATCAGGAATTCCTAGGATTTCCTAGGATATCCTAGCCTCCTAGGACATCTTTTTTTAAAAAATCATACATAGCAACAAAGCAGAATTATAAGATCTCTGAAAAAAATTTAATGAATGTATGCATTATAAAAATTCATGGCCACACAGAAAAAATAATACATAAAATAATTTTTAAAAAATGCTGATGGTATCTGATACAACAAATTCTTTACAATTTTACTGCTGTAACATTATAGTGCAGTTATGATTCAACATCATGATTTACACACAAGGGGGGAAACAGATTGTCTTATTTTCAAACTATGTTAATACATTCTGAAGCAGCTCTCATAGAATATTTATGATATACATGTACAATGACAAATATTAATAATAATAAAAAAATATTTAAATCAACAACCTAGTGTAGAGAGTAGGGGTGAGGCCCTCAGGGTTCTTCACTTCTGAAGAATTCTGTACAATAAAAGATTCAGATACCAAACAGAACTAATTCATAACACTCCCCCCCCCCCCCATAAAAAAAAAACAAAAACAGTATACACCTGGTGGCAACAAAGTTTGAAAAAAAAACCCAAAAACATATAGGTCAAAGTCACAAGGTCATTAACCTTGATGTAATTTGAAAGAACTTAATTAGTGGAGTATGGATACTCAATATAAAATCTCTACCTCTTATGGTTCAAAAGTAAAAGATTCAATAAGGCTATATTTTAGCATAACGATGACAGTCAAGGTCATTGGTCTTGGTCTCATTTGAAAGTGGAGTAAGCATACCAAATATGAAGTATCTATATCTCTCATGATTCAAAAGTTATGGCAAAAGGTAAATTGGCAATAGACAGATAAACAGACAGGCAAAAACAATATGTGCCCCCGAAAGAGGCCTTGACCTCTGACCATTTCACTTCAAAATATATAAGGGTAATATTTAATTTATAAACAATATTAAATTTGTATTGATGATTAATCATGTTCTGCAGTGGGATCGTCAAAATTGGTTATAATATAAAATGTCATTGCAATATCTGATGGCTTTTTGGAAATGTTAAGAGAACGAAGTGTTACAGACAGACAGATTGACAAACAGAAAGATAAACAGACCCAAATTAATATCCCCCCTGCACCTCATCAATCCAATATAAGTCGCCCAGCTTTAGTTGATCACTGATGTATCTTCTTTAGCTGTACATTTTTCTTCTTCATTGCCAGTGGCCTAGTTGCAGATCGTGAAGCCTTGTTTGCTTTTTGTTCACTCGACTTTTCACTTGTCTTTGCTAAAATAAAATTTTACTTAATGTATTCCATTGTTTAGTCTAAATATGTAATTATTTCTAAGGGATAAAAATCAAACTTGTAAAATTTAGTAGCCAAAGATGCTACATGTACCAAGCTTTCAGATTCTACCAGTCCATAAAAATATGTGTTTGCCCAAGTAAGATGAATCATTTTTCTCAAAAGATTTATTTTATTCACAGTTTCACACTTGCATAAGGAATAAGGTGTGTTAATCAATTGCATACATGACGTGATTTACAAATGATGTCATAATAATCTTACTGAATAGCCTTTTTGTAGAAAATAAAATTTTAATTCGCAATAGTTAACCGCTTTACCACAGCTGTCGTATGAAGTCAATTTACTTGGCATTAAAATACTGTGAATTAAACTCTCCGTGTGAACAGAACATTAAAATCATACATTAACATTATTTGAACAGCTTACCTTTCTCGGCAATATTCTCCTTGTTGTAATTTGCTTCTTTTCCCTTAGTCCGAGTTAAACAGTCTGCAAAGTTATCAATAAAATTTTTTATAAGACGTGTATATATTTGTTCTTTGTAATCTAGCTGAAATTAATTTTAATGATGGCTGTCATTGATATTTCTTGCTGATTTTTTTCATTTTTCTGTTCTAAATTTTGCGAATATTATCTTATGAGTTCTACGACATCTGCGTCAGTTTTCCCAACTTAATATAAGTTACAGAGATTGAAATGTACCATAAACTTTCATAGACGACTTTCACATTTACAAAAGTTATTCCCCTTTGCGGGGTCAATCCAGGGTCAACCGGCGTAAGACACTGTTTCCCCTCTATTACCTTTCCAACTTTATGAGTCAGTATCTCAGAAATATAGTATGTATGAATTTGTTCATTACGTTTTTCAAGTTGCCCGATATTCTGGCAATACAGTTACAGACCGATATTGTTAGATATAAATGTCAGAAAATAAAAATATTTCCAGGTAACTTACAAAGGACAAAGTGGGAAAAATGAGTGTTATGCCGACAACGGGAGATAACCCTTAGGAATGTGAAATCCGTCTATTCTTTCAAGTTTACAAAAGAAATTTTTAAAAAAGATTACAAGATACCTGAAACTTTCTCTTCATTTGGTAGTCTCAATGAGAGTTTCCAGTCTCATAATCCTTGCCAGGCTTCAAGGTTCTAGCTAGAAGATAACAATGCAATGAAGGCTTTATTTAAGAGTATAATTTCAAAATTTACACCATGTCAAAACATTCAATGCAAATTTAACAGTAACTGATAATAAATATTTGTTTATAAGTCTTCTGCTTACTAAATTTTAACATGTAAAACCTGGAAATATTTCACTGTGTATGTATGTTTGATCTTCATGGACTAGACTGAATCACAGTATGCCCAAAAACCTTTTACACATATTCAAATCGTTTCTTCTGTTTCAATATTGAAATATTATACAACACATCACATGCACTAAATTATTAAACAATATTTGTGTGTTTAAATACATATTACAAGGAACCACTCGCCACTTACCCCACTGGCCTGTGGCCATGATATCTACACTTCTTCCAACATTCCCTTTACTGCATTCCTAGCGAAACCAAGATTTTTTGGAAAGAGAACATGGTTTATGTGAAGAATTAGAGTCAATCTTGGGCGTAAGTTGTGCATTTCATTACATTTCACCAGTCTCTCTAAACATTGCCGCTCCTTGAACTCCTATTTTGCGCTTCTCGATGAAATCTCGCGAGAGGATGATACAGGACGGTGTAAAGTTATTTCGTGCCATACCAAGAAAATGCGGTTTGTTTATTCTTGAAAATAATTTGTGATTAATGTGAATTTACGTTTTTTTTTTTTTTTTTACAAAAAGAAAATATATTTTAGCGAATATTTTCTGACAAATTAATATTCAAAGCTGAGTTGACAGTAAAATATATTTTATACACTGGGTACTAATTGATCGATGATCAGTCTTTTTGTACCACCTCTCGGAAGTTCGCGCGAGAGAATGCTGCATACACGGTGTAGGGGTATTTTGTACACCTTTAAGAAATATCCCGATATTTTCCCGAGAATCTTTTTAAAAAAAAACACCTAAGTTATTATCAGTGACAAACGACCCGCATATTAGAAAAATAAAATATAAATATCCTTGATCAACCAATTCTACTAACAGAAAGTGTTACAGAAGAAAATATTTTCGAAGAACCACGATGATACATTTAGGCCAAGAACAATTTGCATGGAAACCGTCCAAACACAAATATGGCGGATCGTGAAGTTGTCACATTGTGCTGTAAACAACGACTTTTCTTCGCATCTACAAGCCTGTCACGATGTCTGTAAGTATCTTATTGCTGAGTGATGAATGAAAATTAGTATATCTGGCGATAAAACCTATAGGGAAAGTGCATTTTTATCGTATTTAATAGTTATGTTACGACTCAAATTTGGTCAAAACCTTTGAAAAGTTTTTTGATCTCTGTTTATGTGGATAAAATTTTCAGGAAACTCTATTAGTTTTACTGCGTATTTTAGATTTTCCTCGTTAAATAAAAGCAATACTCAATATCAAAAACAACATGAGGAATTATATTCTCAAACTCAATACAACACGATTCTTACCCAACAAAATTTGAAATACCAAGCTTTTTAAGTCAGAAAGTGACGAAAGTATGATGTCACAGACCAAGTCATGCTTCTTGAGTATGCTGTTTATGTAGTATTTAAATTTGTGTAGTGTACTCTTCTTTCAATGACTCAATATTTACTTTTCTTTTGTATAGTATCTCTGGCAGTTATGGGTGAATATACAGCAAAATCATACAGATTTGGATGAAGATGTTAAAGATAGTAAAGTCAAAGACAGTTTGATGAACCAAATGACACTGATAAAGAAGAAGATACAAAAAAAAGATACTTCTAGCCAGGCATGTGACTTTGAAGCTGATAGTTTGGTAACCACCTGAGAGATATATAACGTGTATGCAGGTGATGACGGTATAGGAGAGCCATTTCTTATAACGTGCTCTGAGGAAAATATGTTTTATTTTGTCGAAATGAAATGCGAAGTGAAAAATTAAATTGACAGATAAAGAAAATTTACCACTCCATCCTTCTGCATGTATGGTCTTCTGAATTCAAAGCCATTTGAAAACCAACTTTAAGTTAAGAGGAACACTTTATTTTCAGTGAAACATTCTGGAAAATATTACTTCTACATAGAAAGAAAAAGTTGTATTAATACTTGATGTTGTATTGCAAGATGGCCAAGTTTGTATGACCAGTGCTTTCGAAAAAAAAACTATGCTTGCACTCGCGTTTCCCATGAACGAAGCAATCTAAAGATTAAGTATAGAATTTAATTCTAAATGGATAAAAATCAACTCAGAAATGTGTGATTTGAAAATGGTGAAATATTGTTTGTCTGTAAACAATTTTTTCTTTAAAACATATTACATGTATAACTCCTCCCTGACAGCATCAATATTTCAGAAAGTATTTAATTAAAAAAATAGTTCTAGGGTCAGTGTCTTTCTATGTATCAAGTATAATATGTAATGATTGAAAATTATTCATTTTATGATTTTCTTGATATTATACATTAAAACTTTAAAAGTAATAAAATTTCCTGTCATTCTGTTTTAGCATTTATTAACATGTACAAGTTTCTAAAGTTTAATTTGTCTTTTTTACAAAAGTCCCAACATTAAGTCAAAAGTCTTAGGAAATGGGATTATCATAAAAATGATTAACTCCTGGCTTTACAATGAAATGTCCTGGCAAGATTTGGATTTGAAATGTTTAACAAAGAAGTCCTGGGAGATCCTAGGATGTCCTGAAATCAAATCCCAGGATTTTTACTCCTAGGATTTCCTCAAATCAGATTGTGAGGAAATCTTAGGAATTCTTAGGACATCTTAGGAATTCCTGAGAAGCATTTTCAAGTCAAGAATAATTTCTGCAAGGGTATGTACGTTTCTCCTCTTGTTTTCAGGTTATACTGCTTGTTTAATTAAAATCCTTCAAAAGCACAGTTTAATCTTCAAATTGAATTATCTCCGTCGCGATGGGAATTCCAGAATACACAATTAATAAAAATTTCAGTCAACAGTAATAATGTAATTGGATTAATTGATATTGAAAGTAAAGAAGAGCAAAGTACACAGTACACCATCTACAGTCGCCAAATAACGGAAAGCAAAAATAATATTCCTTATACATTTTCTCGTAATTCAGTAAACAACAACAACAACTAAAGAGACCCCCGACGTTTCAATTACGCTGCGAATATTATGGAACAAAATTTTAGAATTTATATTAAACCCCATCCCATCCAAAAAGAAAACAGAAGAGGCTTTCAGAGGCCTGATTATTTCAGTATGCATTTTACTTGATCTATTCGATCGAAACTTTCCCTCAAGTGTTGATATAAAACTAACATATATATGGAACAGAATAATTTTTTTAAAAAATATGTACATGTGTATGTGGTCTTTCTAGAACGATTAAAAAATAACAATGATGTCATCTTTTCAAATAAAGTGTTTAGTTGCTTTCTCCCGACCGACTGACAATTTTCATTAAAATGACCCAAATCAAAACTTTTTAAATTCCCGGTCGTGTGCGATGTTTTCTCTCTCTCATACCGCTGATGCAATAATTTTATACTGTGTCAAGAGAGGGAAAAAGAGAGAGAGGAAGCCATTGATAGTCTGACCACTGAATGCTTACATGCAAAGCAGTACCCGATTGATTTAATTGCAGGAGTGTTGAATCTTGAAAAGCAGTCTTAATTAAAATCCCTTTTATTAGTGTTGTTATGAAAGAGATGATTTGCAGATGGGTTTTCAATTAATTAATTCTAAAAAATCTTTTTAACTTTGTACAAGAGCAATCAACCTGAAATCAGTGAATTTCACACCTTAAATTTCACACCTTTGTAAATATATTGAAATTTTGCCCGAAGGAAGGTTCTCACACCTTTCAGAGTTTAAGTCTATACGATGATATACACATATATTCCAGAATTCATCTCCACACTGCATGACTGATCATTACACGTGCCGTTTCCTGTTTATTTAATCCAATTGTGTATGTACATACCTTGGTAGCTTGTTTCAGAGTAACTACTTTCAAAATTATTTTCAAAAGTTTTCCAAGTCAAGAGCACATTTCAAAGTGTTGATTGATGAACATACATAAAATATTAATTATCATTATAAATAGATACTATTTTTTGAAATTTTATTAATTGATAATTATATTGACAAGTGTAATTACCAATGAAAACAGTCATGAAAATTATATCTTTTAAGTGAAAAATTCAACATATTTGGATGTGAGCAGAGACCTAGTAATATCTGGTATTTATGTCTCTGATGTAAGACTCATTCAAAAATCTGTTGCAACTTATTTCAATAACCATGATAACTAAGAATTCATACATGTATAATATATTTTTCAATATCTTCTTATATTTGGAGAATCCATCATTAGATTATACCCAGTCAATGGTGTATTCTCTTAAATGGTCATAATTTTTCCCTCTCTTAATGAAATTTGGCAAGTATGGTTTTATATTTCTTACAATGGTATAAACTCTCTAAATCCCATACATGATAAATTGTAAGAGATCTGAAATTTACAAAGGGAGAATCCATCACCAGGCTATATGCAGTTATGCAGTCATACCGGTGTGTTCAGTTACCTTAAATGGCCAAAACTTTTTCCTCTCTCAATGAAATTTGGCAAGTATGGTTTTATATTTCTTAAAATGGCATAAACTTTAAAAATCTTACATAATAATTGTAAGAGATCTGAAATTTACAAAGGGAGAATCCATCACCAGGCTATATGCAGTCATGCAGTCATACCGGTGTGTTCAGTTCCCTTAAATGGCTAAAACTTTTTCCTCTCTCAATGAAATTTGGCAAGTATGGTTTTATATTTCTTAAAATGGCATAAACTTTATAAATCTTACATGATAAATTGTAAGAGATCTGAAATTTACAAAGGGAGAATCCATCACCAGGCTATATGCAGTCATACCTGTGTGTTCAGTTCCCTTAAATGGCTAAAACTTTTTCCTCTCTCAATGAAATTTGGCAAGTATGGTTTTATATTTTTTAAAATGGCATAAACTTTATAAATCTTACATGATAAATTGTAAGAGATCTGAAATTTACAAAGGGAGAATCCATCACCAGGCTATATGCAGTCATACCGGTGTGTTCAGTTCCCTTAAATGGCTAAAACTTTTTCCTCTCTCAATGAAATATGGCAAGTATGGTTTCATATTTCTTAAAATGGCATAAACTTTATAAATCTTACATGATAAATTGTAAGAGATCTGAAATTTACAAAGGGAGAATCCATCACCAGGCTATATGCAGTCATACCGGTGTGTTCAGTTCCCTTAAATGGCTAAAACTTTTTCCTCTCTCAATGAAATATGGCAAGTATGGTTTTATATTTCTTAAAATGGCATAAACTTTATAAATCTTACATGATAAATTGTAAGAGATCTGAAATTTACAAAGGGAGAATCCATCACCAGGCTATATGCAGTCATACCGGTGTGTTCAGTTCCCTTAAATGGCTAAAACTTTTTCCTCTCTCAATGAAATTTGGCAAGTATGGTTTTATATTTCTTAAAATGGCATAAACTTTATAAATCTTACATGATAAATTGTAAGAGATCTGAAATTTACAAAGGGAGAATCCATCACCAGGCTATATGCAGTCATATCGGTGTGTTCAGTTCCCTTAAATGGCTAAAACTTTTTCCTCTCTCAATGAAATATGGCAAGTATGGTTTTATATTTCTTAAAATGGCATAAACTTTATAAATCTTACATGATAAATTGTAAGAGATCTGAAATTTACAAAGGGAGAATCCATCACCAGCCTATATGCAGTCATACCGGTGTGTTCAGTTCCCTTAAATGGCTAAAACTTTTTCCTCTCTCAATGAAATTTGGCAAGTATGGTTTTATATTTCTTAAAATGGCATAAACTTTATAAATCTTACATGATAAATTGTAAGAGATCTGAAATTTACAAAGGGAGAATCCATCACCAGGCTATATGCAGTCATACCGGTGTGTTCAGTTCCCTTAAATGGCTAAAACTTTTTCCTCTCTCAATGAAATTTGGCAAGTATGGTTTTATATTTCTTAAAATGGCATAAACTTTATAAATCTTACATGATAAATTGTAAGAGATCTGAAATTTACAAAGGGAGAATCCATCACCAGGCTATATGCAGTCATACCGGTGTGTTCAGTTCCCTTAAATGGCTAAAACTTTTTCCTCTCTCAATGAAATTTGGCAAGTATGGTTTTATATTTCTTAAAATGGCATAAACTTTATAAATCTTACATGATAAATTGTAAGAGATCTGAAATTTACAAAGGGAGAATCCATCACCAGGCTATATGCAGTCATACCGGTGTGTTCAGTTCCCTTAAATGGCTAAAACTTTTTCCTCTCTCAATGAAATTTGGCAAGTATGGTTTTATATTTCTTAAAATGGCATAAACTTTATAAATCTTACATGATAAATTGTAAGAGATCTGAAATTTACAAAGGGAGAATCCATCACCAGGCTATATGCAGTCATACCGGTGTGTTCAGTTCCCTTAAATGGCTTAAACTTTTTCCTCTCTCAATGAAATTTGGAAAGTATGGTTTTATATTTCTTAAAATGGCATAAACTTTATAAATCTTACATGATAAATTGTAAGAGATCTGAAATTTACATAGGGATCCAGAATCCATCACCATGCAGGCTATATTCAGTCAGTCGTACCAGGGTGTGTTCTCTTAAATGGTTATAACTTTTTCATTTTTCAATGAAATTTGGCAATTATGGTTTTATTTTTCTTACAATGGCATAAGTTTTGTAAATCTTGCATGATAAACTGAAATTTACATAGGGAGAATCCATCACCAGGATATATGCAGTCATGCAGTCATACCGGTGTGTTCAGTTCCCTTAAATGGTCAACACTTTTTCCTTTTTCACTGAAATTTGGCAAGTATGGTTTTATTTTTCTTACAATAGCATGAACTTTATAAATCTTACATGATAAATTGTAAGAAAACTGAAATTTACCTAGGGAGAATCCATCACCAGGTTATATTCAGTCAGGCGTACTCTGGTGTGTAAATTCTCTTAAATGGTAATAACTTTTTCATTTTTCAATGAAATTTGGCAAGTTTGGTTTTATTTTTCTTGCAATGGCATAAAATTTGTAAATCTTGCATGATAAGCGGTAAGAGAACTGAAATTTACATAGGGAGAATCCATCACCAGGTTATATTCAGTCAGGCGTATATGTACTCTGGTGTGTTCTCTTAAATGGTCATAACTTTTTTCTCTTTCACTGAAATTTGGCAAGTATGGTTTTATTTTTCTAACAGTGGCAAGAACTTTGTAAATCTTACATGATCAATTGTATGAGAACTGAAATTTACATAGGGAGAATCCATCACCTGCAGGCTATAATAATGCCGTCAGTCGTACCGGTGTGTTCAGTTTCCTTAAATGGTCAAAACTTTTTCCTTTTTCACTGAAATTTGGCAAGTATAATTGGTTTTATATTTCTTGCAATGGCATAAACTATGTAAATCTTACATGGTAAATTGTAAAAGATCTGAAATTTACATAGGAAGAATCCATAACAAAGCTACCTGTACGAAATGTTCCGCCCGGAATATAGGGAGAATTGAGGCGTACTTGGAGAGGGAATTCCGGGCGTCAATTTGTCTCTCTATATATGGTGATACACATGTTCCGGGCGTAACCCAAGCGGAAAACAAGAGGAAATGGGCAGGAATTTGAGGCGAAAAATGCAAATGAGCTACGCCTGGAAAAATAAATGACGCCCGGAAAAAAATTACGCCTGGAAACTAAAATGATGCCTGGAATAGAATTACGCCTGGAATGTCCTTTTTATTATATAATACTATGTGACCTAAAAACCTAGATATTTACCAATGTTAACAAAGAAAAACATTAAGATTACGATTTACAATGTTAAAACTAAAAATTCAGCCTTTTGAATTGTAAGAAAACATAATGACAGGTCATTAACATATAGTATTGAAATGTAACTTATAAATTTTGTGTATTAAGGGACACTTTAACACCACCAAGATTGAGTGTGTATTTAGAATTTAACAAACTTTTACAATACTGATACATTTATCACATTAGTATTCATATTGAAACATTTTAGTTACTCAATACAGTTCTTCATTTACCGTACTCAGTAGTTTACAGTTCCTTAGACTCACTGCAGCCTGACTATCAGACTGCTATTCCTCAGAATGTGTGCAAGGAAACTCAAATATCTAAAGTAATTTTAGGGTCAACAAGTTAAAACTATATTATTGTACACTATCCTAATCAAATTTACTCAAATAGGTACCAGATATTATGATCACACCTGCCAGCAGATACTGTGTCATCCAGAAGTAGTGTAAAAGCCTTAATGTTGATATATCTGCATTTCCTATTTCACTCACACTAAACTCCCTCCATCATGATAAAATTCAAACTTAACCTACTATCTGAAATGACCCTTAATTGATAATTAAATTGACCAATCAGAGGCTTTTACTTCTCCTGAAAGTTCCAGGCGTAATTTTTGTTTCTATTTTCCTGCCATTTTACGCCCGGAAAATCTGAACTTGCCAATTGACGCCCGGAAATTAGAAATTACGCCTGTAAGACGTCTCTTCTCCTGAGGCGTAACTTTTTGAAAATTCCGTCTCCGTCTCAAATACGCCCGGAATTTGACAATTCCTGCTCAATTCCACCCAAATTCCAGGCGGAATCCGCCTTAAAAATTCATACAGGTATATGCAGTCAGTCGTACCGGTGTGTTCAGTTCTCTTAAATGGTCATAACTTTTTCATTTTTGAATGAAATTTGGCAAGTATGGGATTTTTTTTTCTTATAAAAGCATGAATTACTTTCGAAATCTGAAATTATAATTTGTAAATATTAAAGGACTGAAATTTTCATGGGGAGAATCCATAATTATGTTATGCTCGAAGAGTCATAATGGTGAGTTCTCATAAAGGCAGTTTATAGTATATGATATAATAATTTTTTTTAAAGGATAGGGGTGTTAAATTAAACATTAAAAAATATATAATTCAATACCTTGGTACTTGAGAAGCCTTTCTACTACTTATTCAAAGTTGTTTTAAAATCCCTATCACAGGTATAATTAGTTAATGACACCTTAGGGTATTTCACTGTGTATTCATTCATGCAGGTAGACTGCTAGCTCCAAGGCAATCACACCTGTACAAAATTAGCCCCTCCCTCACCTGGAATAAAAATACCACCCGGTAAAAATTCTCTGCCTTTAAATGACCATTTCTTTTTCTTCTTTTTTTTTCTCAATCATATTAAGCCAATATGGAATTATTTTTGTTGTTGTTAATATTAAATGTTGTTGAAATATTTAAGATAACTTTCTTATCTGCATTATATCAAGTTACATTTATATCCACATATATTACTTGCACTTACAAAAAGAAGACTAATGTTAAAATGTAAAATTTTACATACATGTATATCTTGTTGCAGTGATGTTTATTAATCAAATTTAGTTGTCTAAAATATATAATATATTACCTTTACAATTTAAAAATATGTAGGAGTTGATGCCTCAGATTTAATTACACCGGGAAAACAAAGACAATCTGCGCATAATGGTATAGGAAAAATCAGAGGCATAAAGAAAACAAGAGGCCCATGGGCCACATCGCTCACCTGAGTAACTTGGGTGATTCAGATCTTTTTGAAAGATTTGTTCTATATATATTTCTATGTAAAACTTGGATTCCCCATTGTGGCCCGCCCTACGCCCGAGGGTAATGATTTTAACAATTTAATATCTACACTACTCAAGGATGCTTCCACATAAGTTTCAGCTTTCCAGGCCTAGTGGTTCTTGAAAAGAAGATTTTTAAAGATTTGTTCAATAAATTTCTATGTAAAACTTGGATTCCCTATTGTGGCCCCGCCCTACCCCTGGGGGTCATGATTTTAACAATTTAATATCTACACTACCCAAGGATGCTTCCACATAAGTTTCAGCTTTCCTGGCCAAGTGGTTCTTGAGAAGAAGATTTTTAAAAGATTTGTTCTATATATTTCTATGTAAAACTTGCATTCCCTATTGTGGCCCCGCCCTACCCCCGGGGGTCATGATTTTAATAATTTAATATCTACACTACCCAAGGATGCTTCCACATAAGTTTCAGCTTTCCTGGCCCAGTGGTTCTTGAGAAGAAGATTTTTAAAGATTTGTTCTATATATTTCTATGTAAAACTTGCATTCCCTATTGTGGCCCCGCCCTACCCTCGGGGGTCATAATTTTAACAGTTTAATATCTACACTACCCCATGATGCTTCCACATAAATTTCAGCTTTCCTGGCCAAGTGGTTCTTGAGAAGAAGATTTTCAAAGATTTGTTCTATATACTTCTATGTAAAACTTGGATTCCCTATTGTGGCCCCGCCCTACCCCCGGGGGTCATGATTTTAACAATTTAATATCTACACTACCCAAGGATGCTTCCACATAAGTTTCAGCTTTCCTGGCCTTGTGGTTCTTGAGAAGAAGATTTTTAAAGATTTATTCTATATATTCCTATGTAAAACTTGGATTCCCAATTGTGGCCCCGCCCTACCCCCGGGAGTCATGATTTTAACAATTTAATATCTACACTACCCCAGGATGCTTCCACATAAATTTCAGCTTTTCTGGCCCAGTGGTTCTTGAGAAGATTTTTTAATGACCCCACCCTATTTTCACATTTTCTTGATTATCTCCCCTTGGAAGGGGTCTTGGCCCTTGATTTTTACAATTTAAATTCCCCTTTACCCAAGGATGCTTTGTACCAAGTTTGGTTAAAATTGGCCCAGTGGTTCTTGAGAAGAAGTTGAAAACGTGAAAAGTTTACAGACGGACGGACGGACAGACAGACGGACGACGGACACCGGGTGATCAGAAAAGCTCACTTGAGCTTTCAGCTCAGGTGAGCTAAAAACCTTTGTAGACGAGTTGACTCCTCAATTTTTTTTAAACCTTAAGTACGACTTGGTTTGTGTACGAGTTGACTGTAAATCATCCGAGATCTCAACTGCGCTTGGCAATCCCAGTAAAATAATACATCATTTGATGAATTGTCGCAACAGAGATGCAAGAACTCGGAAAGAAGAATTTGGTGATTTGATCCGATTTTAGTCAATAATTGATTTAAAGACTAAATTTTAAGGATTAATTCACGTACATTTAATTCAATTTAGTCTCATTCATATTCATTTCTTTGAGATATTGGTTTAACATGCTTGAATTAGTTCATTATCATCTCAACACAAAGTAAAGCAACTAGCAAGTGAGTATATAAATCAGTAAATGATCAAAGTTATATCAACAGTTACAGATAGTATAGCTGTATATGAGCCTTGGGTAAATTCACCTTTCAACAGACACTAAACAGGTGTAAATAAAAAGAAATACATTTTATTATCAGAAAGAAGTGTTAGGAAGGAGCATGTTACATGTTACATATTGTGAACAAATAATGAAATATGACTGTATCAAACACAATAACAGAAGAACATGCAAATCTGTGACTTGACACATTTTTAATTGAAAGACATGTAAAAAGTACTGTCAGAATTATGAAGTTCATATCTTGGATTCATTAATCATGTTAGTTAATTATGTTAGCAGCTGTCATTATAATCATAATCATTCAGACAAGTTAAAGAAATATATATTGTTACATAGATAACCTGCGTAGACCTAGATATTCATATGATAGATACATGTATAACAAATATCATTTCAATGTGTACAACCACTGCAAAGAAAATGAATGGCAACTGATGGTGGACAGACAAATCATCAGTAGCAAGACAAATATGCCTTAATTATTGGTGGTAAATAACAAAAAATGATAATGAAAAAAAAAATTTGAGAATACTACATGTATACTACATGTTACATTCTTCGGCACTAGAAATAAAACACCACTCTTAACAGTGCTTAAGGTTACTTATTGCGGTTATTTCAGATTTGTTATATATTTAATAGGTTGGTGGGATAATTTCTCCCATCACATACCAAAAATATGGGATAAATCCTATATTGACATCAATTAGTGGGATATTTTGTCCTGTGGGAAAAATAATCCCATTTCTGCAACAACCGTGGGATTTTTTTTCCCATGTGGGAGAAATTATCCCACAGTACTTTTTCTCCCATGGGATTTTGGTGGGATTTTTGGTGGGATGAAAAATCCCGCCATTCTCCCATGGGATTTTAGGTTTTGACAGAGGTTTATGAGAAAACTACTACAATGTGGAAGTTGAGATTGACATGATGAGGTCAGAATAAAAAATCCCACCAAAATATAGAAAAAAATCTAATTTAGGTCTTTTCGAAAGGGTACCTAAAAGTCCGGACTTTGTCGTGTCCGGACTTAAATGTCGCAGTGTTACTATAAAACTAAACTTCTCATCACAGTATCCAATCAAATACCTGGGTTCATCCATACATGAATAGCATGCTTGACCAAATGAAAACACTATGGAAAAGCCTTAGTGTTATAAATATATACAAACGCTCTTTTCTAATACTTTGTATGGAAGTGCATTATGGAAAAAATTTAAAAAAAAAAATTCAAATGGGTTTTTATTAAGTAATTGATTTATTGATAAAAATACGCGGTCACATTTACATATAGAAAATATCATATTTATAACAAAATGAAATTCAGCAAAATAACTGACTAATTGAATTTAGAATTAACTTTGTTATTGAAATTATCTGCTTTCTACGAACATATATTAGTATATTATGTAAACAAAACATTACACGGACCATGTCTACATAACAAAAGGTTTGGAGCTTTTAATCTGTCTTGTTTCTTAACAACCGAAGTTTAAATTTTTGATGATCATTAGAAAAACTAGTTAATAATTTGATAAAAATTGAAATTTTTTTTTTAGCTTAAACTGTGTCCATGCCTCTTAAATTTAATGAGATTAACATATCATCAGTTTATTCCTAATTCAGCTCAGGTGAGCATTTGTGCCAAATGCCACCAAAAGGTATTTTTTAGCCCCCTAAAATTTTTTACTTGAATCCCCAAGGGAGACATTATTCTACGATGGTCATTTTTCTTCACGTTGGGTATGCAAATTGTTAGGGTGATGACACTTTTTCTACGGGCAAAAGGGTCTTTTTTCGACGTGTCGAAAAAATGACCCCGGTCATTATATATTGTATGGTGGTCATTTTTCGCATTTTCACTGGCATAACAAAATCGATTTCGATGTTTGACCGCTGATTAAGATGCCTACATGTAGCAGTGTTGGGAAGTTTAGTAGTGTGCTAGTTTTTTCTCTCTTTCCTTCGCTCTTATGACTTTTTAACATTTCTCTTTGTCCCGAGGATGGGACAGGGCGTTCCGAAAATTTGAAAAATTTTTATTGTTCGTGTCGTTGGTCATTTTTAATGCTTTATATATAAATGTCCACCATACGTAAGAGGGGAGAGAGAGAGAGCTTTACAATATAGCTCAACAATTATCATTTATTTCTTCACTTTAATTTAAGTATTTGCTGTGATTGTTGCAGGTGTCTTTGGATTCGCTCTGGGCATGGTAGTTTTGTCAGATTATGATCACACACGGCTTGGATGGTCATTTTATCTCTCAGTTGCTATGAATTCAATTATACTTTTTGTGGTAAGTAATCATGAAATGAACAATATAATACAAAATTCACTCACTCTTTACAAAGATTTTAACACGAAATATGAAGATAAAGAATAGTAATCAATTTCAAAAGTCCATATAAATTGAACTTTCAGGATACAATGACGATACTCATTGGCATAATACAATGTATTTGTGAGAACAGGGACTATAGTCCACTGAACTAGAAGCAGATAATCGTTAATAAGATATGGTTAGTATTTAACTCTCAGTTTTCTTCGTGTATTTGATTTTAATATTCAATTATATGATTCAATTCCTTTTTCCTCTATTTCAGAAAAGTACTTTCAGTCTTTGCTTGGTTGATGAATCTGTGTAGTTCTATGAGCAATTGTTTTTAACGCAAGCTTTAATTTTTATTGTGCCTATTTACGAAAAAATGTGCATATGGCTACTTATATACATGTATTTATGACCTTTTTACACCTTGTGTCACATTTGAATTGGTTGCTCCTACTGTTATTTACAATGATTGATCAAACATTCAATATGTATAAGCGTGTAAAGTGAGCTCTACAGACAAAATGTATAAAGACTTTTATTTAGGGCATAAAATTTAATCAAAATGCCTCTTAAACAAGTTTAAATTTTCTTAATGGATGTCAAGATTTCTAGATGATGATGATTAAATATTATAAAGCACTCTGAACTTTAAACCAAAACTTATACATGTACTGCAAAATCAATCAAAAACGCCAAACAGTTGTTATTTACATGTAGATTTTTTTTATATCAATTCCCTTCGACAAATAGATCATCGATAGGACCAAAGTCAACCTAAAGAAAAAGAATTATCCTCATAAGTTGTGTGAGTATTTGTCATAAAAGAATCTAAAATTCAAAGCCTCAATATAGTTAAATAAAATTGTTATTTAACGAATCAGAAATTGTTCTGAGATATTTATCCTCGTGATATTCTATTCTCTCTTCACGTGAGATTTGTAATATAACACGCAAGGTTAATTGTTTGATGTAAACATTTTTAGAATTAGTAACATTCTAGAATATTGCTCTTATTTCTGGCAGAAGTGTTTTTTATTTCATTTTATTTTTGGTTGCTTTCAAAATAATTTTGAAAAGAATTACTTTTGTTCTTTACACAGACAAGGAAAATTTAACCGTGTCATTTAATTTGCATTAATAAACGTACTTTAGGATTTTGTCACGCTGATCTGTATTTCTATAATTATGTCTTGTACACAAAGAGAAAAATTGTCCACTAGATTACTAAGCCATTCATATGAAAGATATTGTATGTGAAGTTTATTTTCTTGAATGTAAATAAAAACTAGATTATTGTTACCATTATTGATATTCAAATACTTTTTTTATGTGTAATTAAAAAAATGAATATGTTATATTCTCTCAGTGCGCTCTCAATTCTTGTTTGTTTGTTTTTTTTTTTCATTCCACCATTATGTTTGCCTTTTGTTTCATGCTTTGATTATTCAATAAATGATTATTTCTAAACTTCTTTCTTGATTGCTGTGTTTCATTTATTTTGTTTACAAAAGATCAAAATTTCTATTGACGTTATATTTACTGGAAAAATCAATAACTTAAACCTTAATTTACATCAGTGAATTCGAAAGACAAGTCAGGGATAAAATAAAGTGTGTGTAAATTCAAGTTTTTTGTCTGAAAAACGTCTTTTATTTCTTGTCTGTTTGCATTTAATTTGCGTAAGTGATAAATACTATCTTTATGAAGAATACTTATTAATCTTTGATTTGTTTTTAAAATGTAATCCTGGTGTTCTGGCTAGGTTACCGCATAAATTGTGACAAAGGCAAAGTACCGGTATATTGAGTGAGAATTGTCATTTATTAAAGACAATAAGTATCGGTATAAACACATTTATTTCCTATTTAGCTTGTAACACGAGCTTTGATTGGTTACAAAGTCGGGTGTAAAATTCCGTACATCCGACTTGAGCCGAGAGTTAATAACATGTGACGTCACAATGCATACTTTTTCTATGATAAAAAGCAAATGACATGACGTCACGATGCATTGTAGTCCGTAGTTATCTTATCGATAAATTGGAACAAAGTTGATTAGACTCTAATGTTTACGAAGAATTTGCATGGCCATGGGTACATAGGAAATAAATTCGTTATCCAGGTCCAATCAAGGGTGTATTATATAAATTAAGAAGCGATCACCGGTATAATAACTACCGTAATCTGGAAATTTTTACGTAGATTTTATTTTGCGAATCTGGGTCAAAATGCTGTTGATTAATTTTTACGTTTCAAACTTTTAGGAATGACGGTCAGACCACTACTTTATTTGCATTTTCTTATTGTTGAATTATTTTTAAGAAAAATATTTTTGCGAATGCAATGAACTCGCAAAGGAGTATATACAATAAGAGCCAATTTTGGCCCCTTAAATCAACATTTTAGAATGACATTTAGATAATTATGTTTAACTGATATTTATTTTGAAGAATAGATTATATTAGACATATTTCTAATATATTTTTCACATGTATATGCACTTTCTAGCTGTTAATGGCATGAAAAATAAGGCTATTTTTGCTATCGAACAAAAAAGCCAAAAATTTGCCTTTTTTCTTGATGTTTTTTCTTATGGGAAACATAGAGCGCAGTGTAGAACATACATAATTTTTCTGTCACTAATCAGTATTTGATAAATACATCTTTGGTAAAAATATGAAGCTTGTTCTAGGCTGCACTCGATCTATATTTTCTGGAAGAAAAACTGCTTGAAAATATGCAGTTTTATACAAAATATGCTAAAATGGCGGGAAAACATGATTTTTATGATGTCATATTTCTAAATTAACGGCATTTTGATGAAAATGACCAATAAAGGTCGCAAATATAGCAAATATAGCTGTATAAATTAAAGCTATATGTAAAATAAAATTTAGATATTTATTTTAAGGGGCCAAATGAGACACTTACCATTATCGCTCTTCGCTAAAAATTTATCTACAGCATAAATTTCCAGATTTACGGTATTAAGCATAACGAAATTTCCAATGAGATATTCCCAGTTGCAAACAATCATCTGAGATTGCTTAAAATATTTTGACCAATAAAAAGTACATAAACCATAAAGTTGTCAAAACCAGAAAAAAGCCACCAAAAGCAACGGCATAAAATGAAATGAAATTAAAATATATGAAAAAGGTATATTTTAAACTAAATGAAATTAAAAAAAATGTACCGCCTATATTCTCCTTTTACTTGGTTTAGTACATAAAATTCTAAATTTAGTAGCTCTGCAAATTCCAGGGGGGGGGGGGGGTGTCTTGTCCCCCCCCCCCCCCCCCCCCCCACTATATCCGTGCATGGTGATTTTAGTCATCGCTTTTGTATACTTTTGACAAATGAAAGATAAATTTTAAAAAAAATTATAAATTATGTTTTTAATAACGAAATTACAGACATGATCAAAATGCAACTTCTTTATTTTCAGTTTGTGCTTTTAATCAATTACTTTGTTCTCGAAAAATGAATGAAAAATGCACGGTATTCCTTGTCTACATATAGAAGACGATATTCCTAATTATTACGTTTGGATTAATTTTTTAAGTATCCAGTGTTTTAATAACCTGTTATTGTTTCTGCAAAAAAAACCTTATTATTAGTGTTTACTGATTTAAGTGCTTTCAGGCTTATAAAGAAAAAGTAATTAAGAATGAAAGACACAAAAATGTCATTTTTCTTTATTTTTCTTTATTTTTACATGAAATATTTTTATCTAAAAAATTCAAAAAAAAAAAAAAAAAAAAAAATATATATATGTATTTCCACCTTCTCCTTTCAAAATCTCTTTTAATTCTTCTGTAGATTTTTTTCTTCTTGTCTCCGATTTTTTTTTATTTGTTTCAGAGTTTATATAAATATATAAATGGTCCTTATCGCCAAAACTTTAAAACAGTAAACTGTTCGAAGAACAGTAAGACCTTCAACAATGTCTTCTTCTATTCTAAATGAAGCTTCGATCTATTCATCTTGAAAGAATATTATAGATATTTTTTATTAGTTATTTAGGCTGAAGAATTTTAAACGATGTAGTCATGGAATGTGAAGATAACGAAAAGTATACAAGCTCATACGTCCACTGGAACAATACATATTGGGAGTAGAGCAAACACAGATCCCCTAAAACATCAGAGTTGGGATTAGGTGCCATGAAGGAGGAAGCCTTCTCTGTCGACTCGTCACATCCGTCATGAGTGGGCAAATGAACACTCGAAAACATCAGACAACATTCGCTCTAACGATATATTGTATAAACTAACAAGGTCATTGTAATGACCAGTCAATTTGCAAAATGTTGACTTTAAACGGGAATTTAAATTACTGCTGTGCTTAATATACATGTAATTCCATGAATATACTTAATTTGTTTTTCTTTTCTTGTTGCAATGAGCTTGACATCGAGCATCCTAAAAGAGGATAAGAACATTTGATTTTATTAAAATTTAGCTTTTTATTTATGCAATACATTCTTCTCGTTCTGAGCTAAAAATAGTGTAGTTTAGTTGTAAAAGTTAAATTTTTCGTAAGATTTCTTTATTTTTGTACATTACTCTAATACTTCATTTTACATTATAATGAAAAAAAGATTGCTGCTTGTGTACATTGTGTTCCACATTTATGGGCATGATTCCTTGTTCAGAATTTCTTAGAGAGCATAAATTAAATCTTTGGAATGTCTTATCAGTCAGACGAAATTTCAATGAGGAACGATTTGACAATTTTTCAATACGCAGAACTGCCCCGTATTTAATCCAATAAAGTTTGCCCCACTACAACTTGTTTGAAGGATTTAAAATGTACAAATAGCATATCATATTAATTATAACAGCCAGAACTACTTACATTTAAAAGCGACAATATACAGATGGCTAAAAATTGTACATGATTGGGTACATTCATGGTTCAAAAACATTTAATATCCTCCAGTCATTTCGAATCTACAATTTTCGATGAACAAATCGCATTATTGTTAAAACATCGCTTATTCGATTCATTACAAATTATGAATTTAACAAACAAAAAGCTTTCTTTCTGGATTTTCAAAGAAAAAAAACACACGAAATATTGCACCTATTTTAAGACAAATTATGATTGCAATCAAGGTATTACAACTCGTCCCCCTTCAAATCTAGGATCGATCCTTAAAATTTTGGGTCGGCTGGTCCTTCCAGGATGTCTGGAAACGGCCTTGGGGCCACATCAGGTTCAAATCTAGGAACGGTTAAATCTAGGGCTGGTCCTTCTAGGATGTTTGGAAACGGCCTTGGGGCCACAGGTCTTATTCTTGTAAGATCTACACCTGGACATTCGAATATATAAGAACTACCGGTACATGGTTTTCCACACCTACTTAGTGAAGGGCTATTGCATGATCTGCGAAAAGCACATCTGCCAAGGGATCTCCATGACGACCATCCACCATCTCGGGGAATACAGGAATCCATTTGGTGAAATCAAGGTCTTTTTTGAATTCAGAACAGGAGAATTCTGGTGTTCTAAAATACTTTTAAAACTGAACATCATATTTTGCAGAAAAGCCGCTTCTTCGGAGCAGAAGATATACTTAAGATAATTAAAGATAACTAAACGACAAATTTAAATCCAGGCCTTTTAAAATCATTATCAGCTGCTTCTTCTATAAAAATGGAACTCGTAAATTTACTTAACTCGTCATTGGTCATTTGTAAAATTATTTTGTTAAAACAGCTTCTGATTGCACACATAAATACCCTGAAGTTGACATCAAGAAGATGCTTGAGTTTCAGCAGGTAATATGCTGAATAAGAGCTCCAACAATTTTTCGAGACTCCTGGAAAAGTGGGTCGTCGTTCCAACCAGGGTTTACTTTTTTTGAGATTTTTAGCAATTCTGTTGTGCTCCCGGTGCCAAATAGTCTGGAGGGAAATTAAGGCTGCTTGTTGGATAACTAGTCTATCACGTTATAAAAGTTGGTTTAAGCATATATCAAAATTATAGCAAAAATTTTAGACTAAAACCATAATGTAAATTAATTAATTAGGACTTCTTTTAAAATTTCAAGATTTCAGATTTTTCGAAAATGGATGTTAGATTCCTTGCTCTTGCATTGTTTAGAAATCTCAACTTGAACATTTGAATGACATTAATTGTTCTTATTTGCTTTTTCTACGGAGTCGAGTTGAAGGCCACAGCAAGTGTTTTCTTCTTTTCACGCATAAGATTTTGCATAAATTCTGGTTCATATGAATATAAAAATAAGTCTGCTGACAACGGAGCGCATTTTGTACCCATGGGAATTCCAATGCACTGTTGTAATACCTGGTTTCCAAAAACCACATAGATTTTGTCAATCGGAAACTCAAGCATCTTCTTGATGTCAACTTCAGGGTATTTATGTGTGCAATCAGAAGCTGTTTTAACAAAGTAATTTTACAAATGACCAATGACGAGTTAAGTAAATTTACGAGTTCCATTTTTATAGAAGAAGCAGCTGACAATGATTTAGAAAAGCCTGGATTTAAATTTGTCGTTTAGTTATCTTTAATTATCTTAAGCATAGCTTCTGCTCCGAAGAAGTTTATTTGAGTTTAAGTAACCTACAAACATGAGATTCTAGGTGTAGAAGTGAATCAACATCAGATTTTGCAGGATGCTCACTGTTTTGAATGTTTACTGATTTCATCTATCTTAATTTTAATCCTGTGTCAAAAAGAGAGAAATGAAGAACCGCAATGATTTACGTTTTTTTTTTTTTTTTTTTTTTTTTTTTTTTTTTTTTGGGGGGGGGGTCTTTTAAATGTCTTTTTTATACAGCCAAGAATTTAACGACGATCTATTTGAAATAAGAGGATGTTAATACCATTCTATTCTATACCATGCTATTCTATAGGCTTAAACCTCAAATATTTTTTTTCTTTAAAAAATTTGACAATATTTCTTTAGACAAAGCATTAAATTGGATGCCGTGACTAACGGATTGTCCAAATTCCATGGAGAATTGTGAGAGACCCATGGCGTGTGTATTGTATTCCTTTGCTTATTTCCCTGGGACCTGGTGATGTGCTCCCGTTTAAATCCTGACTTTTTGTCTGTCTGTGAACATGCATACTGATATCAAAATGCCTTTATTTTAAATTCCATTATCTTTAAATTCTGAACAAACGTTTAAACATTGTCTTTTTTCCTCTCACAAGAGTTATATATATGTATTCATAACTCATTTAATTATGTGACATTTTTAATCTTCGAATCGTGAAATATATGTCTAAAATATACTTATTTTCAGATTTTGGTTAACATTGAAATACTAAATTTTTGCCTGTTATACCTACATCATGTATTGTATTTGCTAACAAGACCATTGCATCGACCAATCAATTTGCAAAACGTTAACTTTAAACGGGACTACTGATATCCATTTATAATCAATTTATTTGGCAATAGCTTGCCTTATTTAAGAAGGATATGGAGATAACGTACAGTATTCAATCTCAAAGTCCATAAAGCAATACAAAATAAGAGCAGAGCAAACACGGACCCCTGAAACAACAGAGGTGGGATCAGGTGCCATAGAGGAGTGAGCATTCCCTGCCAACCGGTCACACCTTCCGTAAGCTCCTTGTCACGATCAGGAAATAACGGAAAACATCCGTCGTCAATTCAGTGCATAAATAATGGACTAACAATTGGTATGAAAAAAGTCAGTCAGCATTTGACTTAGTGATAAATTATATTTGCTGACAAGGTCATTGTATCGACCATAGAACTTACGAAATGATGGCTTTAAACGAAACTGCTGATATTCTTGTTTCATCAACTTGCTTGTCAATAATTTACCTCGTTTTAGAAATTGTTTATACGTAGAGCACGCTCTTGCGTATCGAATCATCTGATATACTCCGTATGCAGGTGATGAAGGTATATTGCTGCATAAGTAAGGGAAGTTGACGATAGAAAAATTAAAGTCATCACTTTTATCATATAGTTTTGTTGTTAAATTACCATAAGTGTCTTTTTCATATAAAATATCCAAGTATGAAGCAGAAGTCTCGGACTCTGTGGTATCTTTTATCTCAAGCTCACCGGGATATATCGTATCGACGTAGGAATAGAAATTATCATTATTAATTGACAATACGCCGTCGATATATTTGAATGTCGAGTTGAAGGCCACAGCAAGTGTTTTCTTCTTTTCACGCATAAGATTTTGCATAAATTCTGCTTCATATGAATATAAAAGAAAGTCTGCTTATAACGGAGCGCAATTTGTACCCATGGGAATTCCAATAGATTGTTGGAATATTTGGTCTCCAAAAACCACATAGATATTGTCAATCGGAAACTCAAGCATCTTCTTGATGTCAACTTCGGAGTACTTACATGTATGTGTGCAATCAGAATCTCTTTTAACAAAATAATTTTGCAAATGACCAATGACAAGGTAAGTAAATTTACGAGTTCCATTTTTATTGAAGAAGCAGCTGTCAATGATATCAAAAATCCTTGATTTTAATTTATCGTGGGGAATGGTTGTGTATAAAGTTGAAAAGTGGTAAGTTTTTAAGCTGTTGATTTTGGTGAAATCTTGTGATTTCAAATTGTCCAAGAGTTCTTTGGAATTTTTTTAAAAGTATTTACGTCTGATTTACACCACTTCTTGAATGTATTGATGCACAGTTTTCTTGAAGTTTCTCCTTAACTACTGTTAATATTTTAGTGAGGAGTAAAGAAAGAGGCTTAATTGGTTGAACATTTACAGAAAACCGCTATGTATCTTTCTTTGTAAGGATTCTTATGAAGTTTCGGAATCCAATATATATATATATAAAGTAGTTCAAATTCATCTTGGCTCTGTGGAATATTAAAAGCATTCAAAAATGACGGGTGATTTTGAAGAAATTCTTCCTTAGAAAGGGACGTATGAGTATAAGTAGAATTACCACTGGTAGAACTAAATCCAATTTCTTCTAGAATGCAATTTATATAATGAGCCTTACAAACAAAGACAATGTTGTTACCTGCTTTGTCGGCGGGAACTAGTACGTACTGATCGTATTATCTATCTAATTCTTATTTCACTTCTGGTTTATTGAACACAGAAGGATAGATGGTATTCATATTGCCCCTCAATCTTTTAATACGTGACTTTAACATGGATCTGATACATTTAATCCATTTTGAAAAGGTGTCTTCTTTTTCATAGCTGGCCCATCGTCTGGCGTAATTCTCAACAGAAATGATAATATTTATGAAATTCCGACGCCAGTCTCAGGATCAGGGTTCCCTATATTTAGGAGCTTTTAAAATAAGTGATCTAAGGTCCTCATTACGAACTATATTTACGTCACCTGTAATAACGTGTCCAGCAGGACTATAGTTATTTTTATTTTATTTTACCGGATTTATATAGCACTTTTTTCATAGACATGTTCAGGAGTGCTTTACAACAAACAAGATATAGCAAATACAATACAGTGTTTCAAATCGAAATTAAAAACAATAACTCTACCTAAGAATAACATAGACAAATATATTTTTAAAATTACCAGTCATAAAAATCTAATAAGACTATAGGAATTAATTAAGCACAGATATAACATAAAATAAAATTAAGGCTACTTAATACAAGTTTCGATGAGTGTGTAATTAAAAAAATTATATTCCTTTAAAATAGAAAATTTTAAGAACGATTAAAAATTAGGTTATAAAGTTTACATGAAAAAAACATAGCAGAAAGTTAAAACTTAAAAATATCACATTTTAGCATCACTTTCTACTCAATATATCCAATGTCTTTTGATTGTTAATACCTCCAGTTACTCAACATTATAGGAGCGGAAAAGATGTGTTTTAAGCTGTCTTTTGAAAGCGTTAAGTGTCTGGGCGTTTCTAACTGACTCTGGCAGTGCGTTCCATAACCTTGGTGCAGCATGGCTAAAACTACGGTTTCCAAATGTCACAGTTCTGGTACGTGGTACTAAAAGTGTTAAAGAACTGCTAGAACGAAGGTCTCTAGCTGGTCGGTACACACACAATAAGTCTATAATGTATTGTGGGCACTGTCCATGGAGAGCCTTGTAAGTGTACAGTAGGACCTTGTAATCGATCCGTTGACATATTGGTAGCCAGTGAAGTTCCTTGAGCACTGGTGTTATATGGTCATGACGAGGAGTTTTTGTATTGATTCTGGCAGCTGTGTTCTGAACTCGTTGTAGTTTATTCACTGTCAATTTTGGAATACCGAAGAGCAACGAATTACAATAGTCAAGCTTTGATGTTACTAGACAATTAACTAATGTTTTTGTGGCATCGGTTGTAAGGTATTTCCGTATGCGTCCGGTGTTTCTCAGCTGGTGGTAGGCAGATCTACAGACAGTGTTCACGTGTTTCTCCATGTCCATTTGTGGTGTGAAGGCGAGCACCAAGATTTCTGATGCTGCCGTTTGATGCTGAAATAAATGTCTTACCAACCGTTATAGTCATATTTTCGACATGTTTGAGATTATTTTTGGAAGAAAACAACATCACTTCTGTTTTCTCAGCGTTCAGTTTTAGCATGTTTCCATTCATCCACATAATGATTTCCGTTAGACAGGACTCCACGCGGTTTATTGCTTCAGATTTTGACACAATGTCTATGGGTTTAAACGAAATCTACAGTTGTGAATCATCAGCATAAAAGTGATGCATTAGACCATGTTAACCACAGATAGCACCTACTGGCTTGGTATACATTGTAAAGTATTTCGGCCCCAATACGTATCCCTGTGGAACACCAAAATTTATAGTAACTGGATCGGATAGCTCTCCTTCAACACAAACAGTTTGTTGTCTACCATTAAGGTACGCTGAAATCTAGGAAAGGGCGTTATCTTTGATTCCGTAGAGGTTTTCCAAACGGCTTAGTAGTGTGGTATGATCCATCATATCAAATGCTGCTGACAGGTCAAGCAACACAAGAACAGTGACACAGTTATTGTCTAGTGACTGAAGGATATCGTTATGCACTTTGAATAAGGTTGTTTCTGTGGAATGAAGTTTCCTGTATGCAGATTGATATGGTTCATGTAAACTGTTCTCAGCTAGATGGTCACCGATACGTTTATCTACAACTTTTTCTAAAACCTTTGATACAAACGGGAGGTTATAAACGGGTCTGTAGTTTTTCAGTACATTAGGGTCTAAGTCCGGTTTCTTCAGTTGAGGTCTTATAACAGCACTTTTAAACTCCGTTGGTACATGGCAAGAACTGAATGATTCATTGATGATGTTTGTGATTACAGGCAGAAGTTTGTCAAGACATTATTTAAGAAGCCATGTTGGTATGGGGTCCAGTTCACATGATTTGTTGGGCGAACTTTGAATGATTTTTCTAACTTCTTCTTGCAAGGCAGGTAGAAAGTTTAAAAGTCTAGAGTTCGTTTGGGGTTCTATTTCATGTTCCTTTGCATCACCGGTCTGATCAGATCTGATTCCATCACGAATGTTTTCAATCTTTAATGTGAAAAAGTTACTTAGGTTCTGAGCTGTTTCTTTCGGTGTGGAACCAGAGGAAAGCACATTGTTATCACTGTTACCACCAAGGAGATGTTTTGTGAGTTTAAACAAGCTCTTGGTATCACGGCCTGACTCTTCTACCTTGTTTGCGTAGTACATGTATTTTGTACGGGCTTCATGCAACATGATGTTATAGACTATGCACTGATTTCTGTAGATTTGATGGTCATTGATTAATTTAGTATCTCTCCACTTGCGTTCCAACTTTCGTTTGAGATGTTTAGCTGAATGTAGATCATCACCAAACCAAGGGGACTGAGGACGAAGTGTGATAGTCTTGGACTGGACAGGCGCATGTTTGTCAACGAGTTTTGTTAGTTCATCCGTATACACTTGGGCCATCCTATCCACGTTAGAACTTGAAGCATTGTCCCAGTCAATGTTATCTATATCCTGTTTGAATAAGTCAACATCGATCGATTTTAGTTTTCTATATGTCACTGCTTTTCGAACTAGTAGTGGTTTGGTAACATTAGCGGTAAATGTAACGGCAAAATGGTCTTTTTTCATATTTTCCGCGTGACCACAGAGTCCGGGATCGGTAACAAGAATACTGGATAGAATGTTACTAGTGTCTCTAGTTATGATAACGTCTAATGTATGTCCACGGATATGTGTGGGTTCATTCACAAGCTGTTTCATGCCATTTGATTCAAGGATACTGTTAAAAGTTATTGTGTCACGGTCGGTGGGAACATCAAAATGAACGTTAAGATCACCAACAATGATTATTTCTTTGTCTGTGACTGTATACTCAGATAGAAATCTAGGCCATTCTTCTTCTAGAAATACGTTGGTCTTTAGTCCGTTTTCTTTTGAAGGAGGGGGTCTATACACTGTAGCTAACTGTAGGATCAATCCATTTATTTCTAATGTACAGTCTAGTAGTTCAAATTGTGAGAATGAGTGATTGGATGTAACTCGTTTAACAGTTATTGAACGTTTGTATATGAGTGCTACGCCACCTCCACGCTTTGATGACCCTCTGCTAACATGTTTGATGGTATAACCTTCAGGAACAAGTTCATTTATACATATCTTGTCATTACTGGTACCAAGCCATGTTTCTGTGAGGGCCACTACGTCAAAGTTGTTGGACACAATATAGTCACAAAGAGAGGCAGTTTTGTTTCTAATTGATCTGACATTAAATGAGCAAACATGGAGTTGATTCTCCACTACGTTTACCCCTATAGCCATATACACCTAAATCCTTTATCCTATGAACTGTTTCTTTGTCCAGTATGTACGGCCCTTTAGAAAATCTGCCTATTGTATACAATTCTTCACGGGTGTATTCCAACAATGGGCACAGAACAATAGTCATTATAATCCAACAGGTAATCCTGTTCTATGGTGGTTGATTTTCACTCACTCAAACAATGTAAAATTGTTTTCAAAATTATCACTACTAATATCATGAAAACTACAAACTATTTCCAGAATATAATTCCACAGTTGTTTAGATAGCACATTAATGTTCCTCTGTAGCAAGTTTCAGAATTTTACATCCACTTATTAACACACAATTTGACAAAAATGTCAGAGCAATTTTCAGTGCAGCCTACACTTGGCGCAACCTAGTTATAAGGCGAAGAAGAACATGAACATGAAGGAGGATTATGTTTTAGATAGTCGGTATCCAGGCCATGTAAAGTGATTGTAATTGAAAAGTTTGGAAGCAATGGTCGATGAATATTTGTAGGAAATACAAGGTGTAATCTTTAACTTGAAATATTGTGGAATACAAGACTGGACCCTTTTGTGATTAAGAATATTACTTATATTAACCGCATCAATTCCTTTATTGGCATATTGAAGTTTAAGGAAAAGACGGATTGTTTTAGCTGCATTTTCTTCCGTGGAGCGTGTGGGTTTAAAAAGCCTACGATATGCAATATCCGTAATCATAGATCCGAGTCTAAAATGTTCCGACGCTGAGCAATACTTTCGAATAGACTGGGAGAGTTATCTACATATGCTTATGATAATTATATATCTACTAAAATAAGGGAAGTTGATAATAGAACAGTATATCCCATTACGTTTTCCAGCAAGTGTTTTGGTGTAGGTTAACATTAATGTCTTTTTTAAGTAAGCTATCCAAAGTTAAAACATATACATGTATATTAGACTCTGTTGTTTCTTTTACTCGAGTTAACAGAGATACATAGAGAATGAACGTAAACATGAAAAGCATATTTCTAATTGATAAAGAGTTGTCGAAATATCTAAATATAGAATTGAAAGTCACAGCAAGAAACTTCTTCTTTCCATGTAAAATATTTTTGATAAATTGTGCTTCATACGAAGACAAAAATAGGTCTGAAAATAACAAGGAACAACTAGTAGTTCTAGTATCCATGAAAATTCTAACAAACTGTTGAAAGGCTTGTTCTCTAAACAATTAGTTAAATTTTATCATTTTTTACACAAAAATTAAAAAAATAACTGTCATGCTTGATACGTCTCCATGCATATACTAATATTTTTTTCTTTTTTTATCTTACAGGTAGCTTGGCATCGAGCATCTTAAAAGACGATAAGAACATCTGACTTTATCACAATTTAGTTTTTTATAATAACATTCTTTTCGTTGATAAAATTGATTTAATATTCGGAATATCGTTTTGTTTATTTATTTCTTCGAATTCTCTTCAAGAATTTTCACTCATATTGAGACGCCTCCACTTGTCGATGTAGGCTTCAAATCTAGAATAAAATGATTCTTTGTTTAAAACATACCTTATGAGTCTGAATATCTTTAAAATGGTTATATAAAGTATTTATCAGTTTGATACCCAAAGGTCTACATTTCCATGTGCTAGTTTGTAGACGTGCAATGGATTTTTAATTGGAATCTCGATTTTGTCTCAAGCAACCCTAGCAATACCCCCTTCCCCCAACTGAATGGAAATCTCCAATTTTTCCCTGTCACAGGAGCAGGACATAAATAGGGATGAATAGTATATATAGTATGCTCTCATATAAACTTTTGTTCCTGTGATCATCTTATTGTATATTTGCTGTATTCTACAATTGCCCTCAGTAAACCCCAGAATGAATCATGAATAGTAAATTATAATATACCCCTAAAACTTGAGAATTTAGAAAAAAATCCATTTGAAATATTTCTTAGGAAGTGAGTTCTTCCACATATACTTTAAGTAATCTTATAGTAATAATTTATACGTATATTGATATAATAATACAAACAACTGGTATCATGTATGTACTCTTTTTAGTGGATGATTTTTACAATACAGATGTGGAATACATTCACTTCTTTTATAGCTGTTCTGCTTTATGTAAAATATACCGGGTAATCCGGATATAATATTTCTCCTTATATATTTGAAAGAATCTAAAGTCCGATGTCTGCGCCAATGTCCCATGGTGACACGATTGTCCTATGGCTTGTACCCCATGAGACACGCCGCGTTGCAATGCAATGGACAGACATGCCAAAGTCATATCCTGTGGTGAAACAATCAAAATTTATAAGGTCACAATATTCCAACCTCAATCTTCGACGTTGTTGTGCTGCATTTTTTCCGTTATTTCCAGATCAATTTGGCAGGGTATGCTTACTCATCCACGTCACCTGATCCCACTTTTGATGTTTTGGAGGTCTGTTTTTCTCTGCTCCTATTTTGCATTGTATTAAGGACTTTTGGCTTGAATACCCGAGAAATGTAGATTTTAGTCTGCATTAATACACTAATTAACTAGAAAAGGTTAGTATCGCTACCATCAAAATGATTTATGACCTTGCACAATATTGATGAGAGGTGGTCCCTCTCCAAACCAGGATGCTACACATTTTCCTGCCGATTAGAGGTAGTCTGGAACCTACAGGAGAGATTAGGGTCAGCCTCATAACCACTTGAGAAATTAGCGCTAATAGCACACATATATTTTGCATATTCTAGTTAACCATGCAATTTACCTCGGGTCAGCAAATATAATCGATATTCATTAATTTGGTATATATTTTAAACCATCAGACATTGGCCGGCTTTGCAATTGGGCTTAGCAGTGCTATGAAGTTTAAATATGTCAGTTGTGATTGTTTCATTTTGTAAATTTTGAATTTACATGGTGGCAATAAATTCAAAATTAAATACAACATGTCAATATAATTAGTGGAAATTGTACTTTAAATGCGCAAATGAACAAAATATGGTGAGGTAGTATCGATTTTAGAAGTAATGATTAACATATTTTTCCTTTGCTTATCATACATTTTTTAAAAGGCTGAGTTAAAAAATAGACAGACACTTGAAGATTAAAATATGTGTGTTGCGAAGTGATTTTCTCAGTTTCAAAATGTCTGACGTAGTCATTGGGTTTTTCGCCACAGTGGCGTTTATTGTCATTATCCTTTTTGATGTTGGAATTGTAACACCTTACTGGATAACGGTAGAAGAGACTCTTCTAAATTCTACAAGAAGTTTTACTCATGGTCTATTCTACAGTTTGGACTATCCTGGAAATGAAACTGGTTAGATTATATACTCGAGGATTTTTACAGAAAAAATGCTGATAAGAAAAATTCCATTCTTTTTGGAATAATCATCTGAAAATTTGTTTTATAGTCTATTCCAGATTTGAAAATAAGATATAGCTCTTAAAACTCATGCCAAAAGCTTATTGAAAAATTATTCAATTGATGTTTTCATCTTTTGTAATGTTTAATTAAGTTTTTGAAACTGTTGGAAAAGTAATTTTATTTTGTATCAGTACACATAAAATCCATCTGACGCGATTTCAGGTTACAGCTTACACAGCAATCGGTAAATGTAACCAATTGCAATTTGTATCCCCATAAAATCTGTACTTCAATATCATGAACATGTATTAGCCTTTAATATGGGGAACAATTATCTTCCATAATGCCTTATATGCTCTTAAAACTTTCAAGTATAATCATTGCCGTATATATCTATATGTTAGTCACTTTTTTGATAATGTACACTTTGTTACTATGATAATGTACTGTTTGGAAACAGTAAGTATAACCAAGTCACAGTCTGATGTTCAGAATTCTTTAATCAGTTGCATATGTGTGAATGTGGTAAAGAGCTGAAAAAATACATAACAAAAAACATAAGTACATATGACAATCATGACAAATCAAGACACAAAACAAAATACAAATTCATATTAAATTAATTCACATAATAACCTAACTTAAATACAACAATACTGAGACAATGAAAAAGTGTACATGTAATTTATAGCAAGGTGCCTAGCAAGGGAAATGACCATAAAAATAGGACGTAATTAAATATAAATATAATGTGCACAATGGGAATAAATAGTAAGCCTAAATAAATCAGTTATTATAAGAAATAACATTAACTCACAAAAAGTAAATGTCAACTTAGTAAGACTTCAACATGTAAACACGAGAAAAAATGGCGGTCTTTATAAAGTAGCAAGGCAAACTATTTTACAAGATAAATAACCAAGCGTGCTGAAAATGCTATTGCAACATATACTTATGAACACATGATGTATAAATGACTTACATTTTGCGAGGACATAGATGGAACAAGGTAGCAGAGGTATTCTGCACAAAACAAAAATGCGGCGGGACCGCTCCACGTTGGGTCAACGCAGGTAGAGAATACAAAAACACAGGAGAGTTACACTAAAGAGCAATAACTCCTAACATTATCAGTAAACACAGGAAAGACAACTCTCCGTTCCACTACAGATAACTTTTGCAAAGATTCTTTTTCGATAATATCAAGTCTTCAGAACATTGCTGTAATAAGAGACGGTCTAGTTTTAAATCTCAAGTTAAATAAAGCAACAATCAAATTTTCCCATTATGTCCTTGTTCGTTGTTGCTTGTACATGTAGCTATATCTAAGATATTTGTGACATATTGGTACTTTGAGATAATAACATTAATGTTACACAGCTTTTACCTAATACCTTTTGATTTTTACAGTTTTCGACAATTTAGTTATTTGGCTTAATATAGCAACATCCTTGTGTCTGACAATCCTCCCTTTGTTCTGGAGTTGTATCAGGTGTATCATTTGTTGCCGAAGCAGTAATAAAATGAAAATAGCCGGAAATTTACAGATAGTTGCTGTAAATGTTACTCTTTGCCTTACACTCTTGCAGGTGAGCATACGTCTATCAATTTGTAGATTTGAATATGCTTTGTTACCTTTGTAAAACTAAATGTGATGTATGTTTAGAATGAGATTTTTCTATTATATTGTAATTAGGGAGACGAGTGAAGTTTTCATTGTCCAATACTTGCATATATATTTTTAAGAACTGGTTATAAAATTTTCAAACAATTTTCTCATAATAAATTATAACTAATATCTGTATCAATCCCATAAAAAAAAAACCGAGAAAATTAAATTTTGACATTTTTGAGATGTCTTTTCCGGAAAGCAAATGGCAGTTTACGTCCCTTATACATAATTAGTCATTGCATATATGCAGTGCAAATCCAAACTAAACAGCACAGATTTTAGTGATGTTAATCAAAATATTTATAAAGTATTGATTTGATTTAAATATACATGTATATTATGTGATGTCCATAACGTCTATTTATCTATAACTTTGACAATAATCTTGATTTTCTAGACGTTAATAAAAACAATCACATATTTTTAGGTCTTCTTGGGTTTGCATCCGTCTTGACAGTGGTTGTTAAATTTGGCCTTAAACAACTTAGATGGTCATTTTATCTTACCGTTGCCTCAACCTGTGTTATTTTTGTACAGGTATACCTCTTAAAGAACTTGATAATTTTTATTACATTTCCAAGGGAATAGATTTAAGCCATTTCTAACCTTTTTTTAGACTGTGCTTCTGATAGTATATTCTGTACGGTCCAGAAACACAGATGAAAAATGTACAATATTTCTTGTGTACAGACGACGGCATTCATCTAAGTAAGTATTTTACCTCTGGTAATATGCAATATTATTTTGAAAGAAAATACATTTACTTTTATGAAATTTCAAGATTTACCTCATGTTTCTTAAAATATAATATTTCAATTCAATGGAAAACATATTAAAGAAATAAAACTATTAAAGCATACAATAATCAAACTGTAAATGATAAATATTTTTTCCTTTTTTTAGAGGAAGAGCAAACAACTTTAAAAGACTAAAGGCATGAATATAAACTCTCTTTCCTAGAAACTTTTATTTTTTCTAGTTGGAACTGAAAAAAACATGAGGTTCATGGAGAAAAAATATTTTTTGGAATCGTTATTTTATTGTATTAGCTCGTATAAGAAATGCTATCCTTCTGTGTTAAATAATTCAGAAATGAAAAAAAGAGAATTAGATAGATTACACAGTCAGTATGTACTGGTTCCTCCTGACAAAGCAGGTAAAACCATTATCTTTGTTTGTAAGACTCATTATTTAAATTATATTTTAGATGAAATAGAATTAATTCTAAAAGGTGAAGTACAACTTGTACCCAAAGCTCCTATTCTAATCAAAAAAATCTTTATCATCACTTTTATATAACTGTTATATATAACGTACAATAAAACGTTTTGTTGTGAGGTTGCCATTATATAGGTAACGTCTTCTGAAATACATGCATATACAAAAATAAAATAGATATATCAGACTCTGTAATGTTTTTAATTTCGAGTTGATCAGTACAAATTTATCGAATCAACGTACGAGTGAAAATGAATATTTCTATTGCAATTAACATCATCGATATATCAAAATGTCAAATTGAAGGTCACAGCAAGAGATTTGTATTTTTTCTTTGTAGAATTTGAAAAAAAAATAAATTCTCCTTCATTTGAAATTCATTGGAAAAAAATTTCTGCTGACGACGGATAATTTTTTATAAATAAGACTTTTCTCTAGTGTTATTTTAAAAGCAACGTTTTTAAATGTGCATTGAAATTGAAGTTATTATCTAATCAATAAAATTTCTCGAGAGCCACCTTTTCATGAGACATTTGAACAATTAGTTTATACTTATAGTATAAGCTTGCTTGGGTAAACGGTTAAAAGACGTTGATAGTTCAGAGTGTATATTTCAAACCAGTCTTTCATCGTCGAAACGAAACTAGTACTTCATTTAAACGCTCTCGTGCGTGTGCTCTCTCTCCCTCCCCCTCTCTTTCTCTCTTTCCTCATTAGAAAGAAAAAAATGTACACAATGACTCGATGATTTCCCAACAATCCTCGCATAAATAACAATATTTTTTCTTTTCATTTTCCAAACTATTTGCGCATTACTTTTTATATTCTAAAATGAATCTATAAAATAAGATCATGATTCATTTCATATTCTTCCTTTTTGTAGTTGCGTAACTTAAATATATTTTTCGAGCTGCCTAGTGCCAAGCGTCATATATTTCTGTGCAGATATGAAATTCCAAAAGCTTACATTTTTTCTCCATCAATAAGAAGTTAAAACAAGAAGTTTAAAATAAATATGAAGTATTGAGCCAAAAAAAAAAAAAAGGAAAAGATAGAATTAAGGAAATTTGTAAATACAGTGGCTATAGATCACTGTTTTTACGACTCCTCATTTTTGCAAGATAGCTTTTTGGTGTCTATAAGCGAAAAAAGATTTCACGATCTGTGGTTTTTCTGAAAAAAAAAGTCCTTAACAATGCAGATGTACGCGTGGAAAAAAATTTGAGCAGGAAACTAATGTAAATTCGCAAAAATGAAGTTCTTGCGATTAAAAATATTTTATCTTACTTTGTTTGTATTTTCCCTTTCCACAACGCGAGTATTGTCCAAAAAGTTCGTGGACAAATGCTTAATTTTCTTTATAAAGCCCGCAATGGCAAGCATGTACGATAATATATCAAGAAAGACTATTATTTAGTTAATATTAAAAATAAAAACAATGCACACTATATTATGAATTTTATAGGTGTAAATACTTTGTATGCACGGGCCAGTCTGATAACGCTAATTTCATGATAACGTCCAAAATGGTTTATTCCCACTTAGCCAAAACCTTCCAGCATGTTCTTTTAAATTACCTACATTATTTAATATATTGCCAGCAACACATACACTTGCACTTGTATGCCGATGAGTTATATGGACTAATTCGAGGGTTGTCCGTTCAAGACAAGCTTCCTAGATCAAAAAGTAATTAACGATACATTAAAAAAATACACATAGGTTAATCATTCATTACAATATACACATTATATTATAAAATGATAAATACATAATTATACTCACAAATTAACAAAACATGGCAATAAATACAGTCACGTATCATATGTGGTGTTGCCTTATGGCGCATGGATGATACGTCAAATAAGAATGTTCATTGCAACGTCGTGCTTTATCTGATTGATATTAGTTGTTAAAAATGTCTGTCAGTTTGAACCAGTACATGAATTTTATTCTTTAAACAGGCGAGGGACAAATCTCACACATACGCACACATGGAGACCTTCTGAAATGTTATAATATGATATCTAGCTACTCTTTATTTTATTCAACTGAACAGACAATCTCGGATCAGTCTAATTCATGGCGTGTTTTATTGAGTAAAATTGTAAGTTTGCCATCACTGTTTTACTGAAACATCCAAGTACAAAATAGATGTGTCATGCGTTCTTTTCTTTTGAGTTCAATAGGATATATCGTATCAAAGTACTAGATATAAATACTGCTAATTTAATATATATTAAAGTTGAATAGTTATTTCTGTTTCTAAATTAAATCATTGAATAATCATATGGTCTCTAGATGACCAGTGTTAATTCTCGTATCCGTATCTCTGTTGCTTCTCGTATTTTGTGATTCTCGAGTTGGTCAAACACTTTGTGAATAGACAAAAGGGCATCCTCTTTATGGCCAGCAATTTGTTGACAGATACCTAAAATTTGCCACGAAATGTCTGCCGAAGATTGCTTCATATATAGACCCTGATCGTAGTGAAGGACATGCAAATCTTGAAGATCAATCTGTGATTTATTTGGATCCAAGTATTGGTGACACAAAAAGGATAAAAAGTAAAGCATGAATAATGGAGGGATAATCAATGCAATATTTCTATTCTTTAAAGTAATCATTTGCTCGAGCTTTAACTCGTCAATAAACGACATATTCCATTCAAGGTATATATCCTTGATAACAAGTTCATTTATCCGTGAAGATAATGGCAATCTACCTGCAGCTCTTTCATAATCTGATAAGTTTCTCATTATAAAGTAAACTACAAAACGTGGCATCTTAACCTTTAAATGATCCAGAATCTCCAAAGCTTTTGAGTAATTGTGCATTTTATAATGACAAAGTGCCGTAAAGAGAGAAGTGGACAGATATCCAAATTTGTTTGATAACGTCAACATATTAAGTGATGTTTTATACGAGATATACTTAGTCTTGCGGGATATTGTTGAAATACAATTAGCAAGTTTAAATGCAATACTTCGAAAGTATTCAGATGCAAAAATTTGAAGGCTAATTTTTTGATACATGGAAAAATAATTGTTACAAGTGATAAGTTCCTGCAATGCCTGAAGACGCCGCAACAAATGTATTGAGCAACCTGCAGAAAATTCCTTTTCTAATTCCTTGAAATATTCAACATCAATTGAAACTGAGGAGGCATCGTTATCATAAAAAGAAGAGCGTAAAAATGAGCAATTAGGGCTAAATGCTCTAATAGTAGAATCCCCAAATGACGGTAATGAAGTTCCAGTCTGAAATGCATATAATACTATGTGTTCCAAACTACTGTAAAATCACATATTTTCGTGGGGACAAATTTCCGTGGTTTGAGGAAAATCTCTTGGTTCGTGGGGATTTGATCAAGAATCAATGAATACTTATGTGTGACATTTTACATTTTGTGGTGGACATGAATTCGTGGGTCTCTTCACACCACGAAAACAACGAAAATTAAACCCCCACGAAAATTTGTGATTTCACAGTATTTCTATTCATAGAGGGTAAAAATGCGCTTCTGAATAATGTATTTATGGACTGGGATTCCAGTAAACAGGAAGGACCACAGCTGTATAAATCCAAAAGCTGCTGAAGCAAACTACGCTATACGTCCCCTTCAACCTTTCCTAGAAACATGTTGTTTTCCGGAATGAAGAAATTGGGACACACTCCATGATATACGTAATTTATGATAGTTTGAAAACAGATCCAGAAGCATTTGATGAGATTTTTTGGGAACCAATTCTGAACAATGTTTTCTTGAACTACCCAGAGCAGTGTTGTTTTCAAATAATAAGAACATAGCACCCTTTCCTGAGCATTGCTTTTATTAATGACCTCATTTAGAAATAGCTTAAGAAGCCCGTAGCACAGAAATTGACAGTGATTCAAAGAAAACATGAGGATGTGCTCTGCAATTGAAAAGGAAATCCTCCATTCGACGTCTTCATACGAGGACAACTTATGACCAATTGCTACAGCATGACAACCACTATTAACGATTTTGCTTAGTGTAGCCATTGATGGCCATAGGTTACTTGTGCATCTCTCAATCCAAGACAAGGCTTGTGCAGGCCATATGTCTGACATAAAACAGCATGCGTGATCATATTGTTCATTAGTCACCTCAACTGTTCCACTAGTGCACGGACCATGAGATTCATCTTCTGGATTGCCATATTTAAGAAACATTACCTCCCGGTATTTACTGCTCGATATGTATAAAGCATTGTTTTCTTCAATGCATGCACGATGAACTCTAAACCGGTCGATATTATTCAATAATCGAAGAAGAACAAAACCAGGAGGACAGCGTTCACTCTCCATCAAGATCAAAGTATTTTTGGTGGAAATGTAACGTTCAGCTTGAGATAAAATTGAGATCAGCGTGTGGTTTACCGGCCATTGCATTACGTCAAAGTCTGATGTCGCTAACCGGTATCCCTCTCGTGTGCTACCACTGATCATATCTCTATCACCGTCATTTCTTATCCGATTTTCAATAATGTCTCTCAGTTGTACCAAATCTCTTCTCATTTTTACTATGTCAATACTACCAAGTCCGATATTTAGTCCAAAATATAGGGCCTCTGATGTAAGCGGTAAATCTGTCATCCTGTGAAAAAACATCAATGAGTATTATGTTCCTTTGTTCATTTTGAAGAGGTATTTAGATCAAAGTAATAAATACCTAATTACAAATATTAAAATATTATAATCATAAATTGAAACTAGATGCTGTCATGAGACAGTAATACCCGCACTAAGGTGTTTGCCTCTAAATACACAATCCTACGGGCGGCTTACCAAGGAAAAAGTCAAAATAATTCTATATAATTCAGGCACGTAGCATCGTTTTTGAAAGTGGGGGGGGGGGGCAACCAGAGAAAATTTTTTTTAAAAACCTAAAAAAAATAACAAGGAAAAAAAATGAAATGGGGGGGTGGGGGTGGGGGGGGGGGTGGAGGCCACTTTTTTTTCAAGGCAAAATTACTTCCAATTTTTCCCATATTTCCTTGCAATGTATATACTGTGGTTAAAAGTGGGGGAGGGGGCAACCATCTTTTTAATGGACATTTTCTTATAGTACAGGTATTGTTGGGAAAAAAAGGGGGGCAGCCCCCCCAAGCCCCCCCCCCCCGGTTGCTATGTGTCTGTAATTTACATATGTATTCATAAAATTGGGTATGAAATTATCCCTGTGACCTATAACTCAGAAACTCTTATATTTATTTTACATGCTTAATTCATTATATACCAGTTTGAATTCTATTGATAATGTAAATTAGATTTTGATAAATGTTTTACTCATATTAGGACCTTTTTAAATTTACTAATCCCCCCCCCCCCTCTCGACACCACAATCACACAGTACATACTTTTGGGAATAGGCTAGATGGAACAGTTTTGTTAAAACAGTGTTTGTTATGAATTAATTTAAAATTTGTTCTTGACATGTAAATTCTACATCACATCACGTTGCGTCACCCATTATCATATTTTTAGATTAAACTCCATTCGGTACACCTCGGCCGATTCCCACTTCATCTGATAAGGTGACGGAATCGACGGCACGGAGGTTTTCCGAATGGAATATCATTATAATATGCTGCAGAATGGTGTGCTTTGGATTAATTCATTTTGTGTTATAATTGGATTTATATTTCATGAAGTTTACAGGATCTATGGAGGTCGGTAAGTACAAGTTTAAGTATAGTGGGGGTAAAATAAACCCAAACGATTAGGTTAAACTTCAAAAAGGGTCAAAGATCATCGCATGCCACACTAGACGAATTTCATATTGTGAAGTTATCTCCCCTTGTCGATGTGACATTCAGTTACTGCCAATACTGGTGCGGATCCAGAATTTTTTTCGGGAGTAGGGAGGGGGGTTCACATCTCAGTCAAAATATTCATGCCTAGAATTTCCTGACAAGCAGGAGAAAAAAATCATACACTGAAAACAAATAAACAAAAAAACCCCAATGTTTTCCTATTTAGGGGGAGGATGTCCAAAATCATTTTTTATTTGCTTCAGTATATAGTCTTGTTTAAATCGCAAAGGAAATTCCAGGGGGGGGTCCAATCTCCCTACCCACTCCCTATCCCTGAAATAACAATCTATTTTGTGATTCCAATTAAATAGTATATTTTTTTCCATTTGACTAATTATGTACATATTTTGTTTCTTGTGTTTATATTATGTCTGTATATTTGTCTGCAGAAATTATAACCTTGCCCATAAGTTTTAAGTGGGATGGGCTATACAATTGGCTTCCACATTTTATAGGTTTATTTCTTGTGACAATTAAGACCTTTTATTTGGGTACCATTAATTTTTACCTCTGATCACTTGACCTAGAATACACATTTTTACAAGAAAAATACCCAACTTTAAACTTGGCCTAAATTTTGATCAGTAGGTGCTAGGGCTTTCATGCTTAACATGTCATTGTGTATTCATTGTGAACTGTCAACAGGTATAAATATGTTTGACCTTGACCGTAGAGTTTGAACCACTTAAAAAATTAACCTTGGCAATTAACTTTTGAAGAGGAAGTACTAGGGATTACTTATTTCACATGTGCATTCCTTGTGACAAGTCTTTTTTCTGATACCAACAATTGAACCTTTTGACCTTGACCTTTGAGTTTGACATATATTTGAGAAACTTCAACCTTCGCCATAGGCTACCAGACAGGGACATCAGTGTTTCACAAACACATCTTGTCTTCATTATTATTTGATGGTGTCTCCATATGACGGAAAAATTCCAATGAGATATGTATTCACAACAAACAAACAAATTACTAAAGAAAATATAAAACATGAATATGTTGGTCATGCATATCTCTGCATGAAAAAAACCCCAGCTTTTCAAGTACTGCAACCATATTGTAACCCTTTCAAAACACTCATTTGAGCTTTTCTGGTTTCCTTGTCATATAACGTCTGTTGTGATATGTTGTCCATCTGTTAGTCTGAAAACTTTTTACATTATTAACTTTTCTAGAACCACTGGTCCAATTTTACCCATGCAATTCATATAGAAATATGTACATTTGTATGTCAGACTGTTCTTCTGTCTGAATAAGATTAACCTTGGTTATCACGGTCATATCTACTGAATGAGAAGAGACAAGGCATTCATATTAAACTTATGTACTAGTATTTACCTGTGAGAATGGCATGGTTTTTTTTTTTTTTTACATATGACCTAGAAGTTTGACCTACTTGCAAAAAAATTAAATTGTTATAAATTTATCATTTTGAAAGAGAAAAGTTAGGGCATTCATATTATAATGCATGTATATTATTACCTGTGATAAGATCTTTCCAAATGAATCATGACTTTTACTCTGTGACCTTGACCTTGAAGCCTAACCTACTTTTCAAAAATGTTGCATTTGCTTATAACTTTTGATTGAGATGAGATATGACTCTCACATTTGACATTTGTACATTAATTACTCATAAAAATTCAAGATGTTTCCCAGCTTGCAATGTTTTTTTACTCTTTAACGTTAATGTTTTACATAATTTTCAAGATATTTAACTCTCCTAAAAGATGATTAGGCTTCTGAGTAACATTAAGGAGGACTTCAGGAAAGACAGGACTTTTTGCACAAAAAATGTAATTTTCCACCCCCATTTGACCTCCCAGGGCAATATCAAAATTCCAAAACCTTGCTGCACATCTACATGACACTACCAACCATCTCCCTAAAGATGATTAGGCTACTGTGTAAAATGTAAGAGAATTTCAGGGAAGACGGGGCTTTTTGCATAAAAAGGTCATTTTTTTACCCCTATTTGACCCCCCGGGGCAAAATCAAAATTCTAAAACCTTACTGCACATCTACATGAAACCACCAACCATCTCCCAAAAGATGATTAGCATACTGTGTAAAATGTAAGAGGAGTTCAGGGAAGACGGGGCTTTTTGCATAAAAAACGTCATTTTTCGACCCCCATTTGACCCCCCCGGGGCAATATCAAAATTCCAAAACCTTACTGCACATCTACATGACACCACCAACCATCTCCCAAAAGATGATTAGCCTACTGTGTAAAATGTAAGAGGAGTTCAGGGAAGACGGGGCTTTTTGCATAAAAAACGTAATTTTTTCGACCCCCATTTGACCCCCGGGGCAAAATCAAAATTCCAAAACCTTACTGCACATCTACATGACACCACCAACCATCTCCCAAAAGATGATTAGCCTACTGTGTAAAATGTAAGAGGAGTTCAGGGAAGACGGGGCTTTTTGCATAAAAAACGTCATTTTTCGACCCCCATTTGACCCCCCGGGGCAATATCAAAATTCCGAAACCTTACTGCACATCTACATGACACCACCAACCATCTCCCAAAAGATGATTAGCCTACTGTGTAAAATGTAAGAGGAGTTCAGGGAAGACGGGGCTTTTTGCATAAAAAACGTCATTTTTCGACCCCCATTTGACCCCCCGGGGCAAAATCAAAATTCCAAAACCTTACTGCACCTCTACATGACACCACCAACCATCCCCCAAAAGATGATTAGCCTCCTGTGTAAAATGTAAGAGGAGTTCAGGGAAGACGAGGCTTTTTGCATAAAAAACGTCATTTTTCGACCCCCATTTGACCCCCCAAGGCAAAATCAAAATTCCGAAACCTTACTGCACATCTACATGACACCACCAACCATCTCCCAAAAGATGATTAGCCTACTGTGTAAAATGTAAGAGGAGTTTAGGGAAGAAAAGTGTGACAGACGGACGGACGGACGGACATGAGTAACAACAATATACCCGTACTTTCTTTAGAAAGTGCGGGTATAAAGATAATTCATTATAGTTTTGCAAGTACTGAGATTAATCACAAGACAACATTTCATAATATTCCTATGGGCCCATATAAACAGAAGGTCATTAGTTCAATTCTAAGGGATGTTGGACCCGATGATTTTTAAATGTTATGGCTTCTTACCCACATAACATTCAGAAAGTGGTGCGATATGCAATATTGATCTGTAGTTCATGTTTAAACACTATTTATAAGTATGCCTTTTTCAGAGATTCATATTCTCCGTGTGTTTTTTCATCAAAGACATTACTCACATTCACATTTAGACCTTTCAAATCTGATCATTGTTTTTAGCAATTAGTTTGGGATGAATTAAAAACAAAACTCATGCACTGTACTCTTTGCGAAAGATGTTTTAATTACTGTATGACAAGATTTGTAGGAGTATTCCTCGGGAAATTGACTGTCAAAAAAGATTTATATAACTGTTTGTGGTGGTAAAGGTAAAGTATTTCTGCTCATTAGTGATAGTTTTTTAAAGTATTGCATGAAACGATATGATATAATGATGAAATTACATGGATTATATATAAAATTATCTCTGCTGTGAATCAATTTTGCTTTTTTAAATATTAAAATCGTACATTTATAGTTAAATCGAGGTAGCAACCATTGTTGTTCAATGTCAGGGTGAATTTGTACAGGTTCAATGTGTGTAACACAATAAAATCTTGTTTCGTAAACTTTTTGACCTCCTTGTATGCATTGGTATCCCATTTTAGGAGTTTTATGAAGAGACTTACTTTTACAATCGACTTTTTACAATTTAAACAGAGACAAACTCAAATTACTAAAATGTAAAAGTCAGCCTTAAACTTTAAAGGTAAGTCTCTTCATAAAACTCCTTAAAAAGCTTTCAATATATTTTACCATGAAAGTAAAACACAAACAAGTATTGAATGTAAATAAATTTAAATGTAATTAATATTTCGAACATGCCCCTGTGATTTTACCATTAACTACAAATGAATTCATCGTCATAATATCCCCCGTATATAACTGTTTCTTACGATGGCTAAGAAAGGACACTTTAACGATTAACTATATTTTCAGAATATTGTTATTATAAGATACTGTATGCATTGTGTACATAATTAAAAAAAATTCTATCAAATCTTCCAGATTTTTACCAATATACATATAGAAATTTAATTTGAAATTATATTCAATCTTTTTTAAACATATTTTTATCATTTAAATTATTTCGAGGAAATTTTTGGGGAGCAAGATATGTGCAGCACAAAATAATAATAAACAAATATTTTTAAAATATTTGAAACAAATACATATTTTTTAAATATTTGAAATAATTTAGTCTTGCCTGAATTATCTGGATGTTTATTTTCCAAAAACCACGGAATATTTAGATGTAAATTGAATTTAAATTATTTTATGAGTACTATACATATACGGTACACTTACCGTAAAACTAGGCTTTAATGAAGTCACGGACTTCGAAGTTTGCTTCCTTATAATCAAGTTTCGTTACATCTGAAAAAAAAAACAGACTAAAAAAAGTTTCCAACAGGATTTTTTTTCTTAATCATATTATCTCCAACCCTGACCCATATAAAAAAAGGTGCCTTTTCATAAAAGTCATCGTATTGTCATCACAATAAAGCCAGTTTTCATATCCAAAGCAGCATGTAAAGAAGAAAATTCTTC
>NW_026931058.1:42500-44976 GCF_032062105.1 Saccostrea cuccullata | reverse complement strand
TGTATTGTACTTAAGTGCTAGCTGACCTACTTATCAAACTTCAACCCAATGAGATTAAATTACAGAGATCATTTCAAAATATGGAGATCTAAATTTTCTAATCGTTCAAATAGTTTATCCAGTCTCTCTTGAGCTTTGTCTACCAATGTTCTCTCATCATGTATTTCAAGGTTGCCCACCTGTGAGCCATACTCTCTTTCAAGCCTTTCCACAGCACACTCAAGTCCTTGCAGTTTTGCAAAAAAAGATTTCAATTGCCCCTGTTTCCCAAATCTCTCATCATATAATCTGTTGAGTCTCTGTTCTATTTGAAGTAAAGAGCTCTCCAACTTTTCTACTTTTTTCAGATACTGAAAGATAAAAATTATAAAAAGCTATGTTCTGAAAATTAGCTACATCAATTTTGCCAGAAAAGCAAGAAAGCTCATATGAGCTAGCTTACATATCAGTTAAGCTTATAATAACTGATAGCATGACATAGATTTGGGTCAAACTTGTTTTAAGGCACTAAGGGATAAGCACGTAAGATTGATGTCTTCCTTATAGTTTTTTTTTCTTTGAAATACCAATTATAGCTTCACTACTTTGGACACTATAAAGAGCAAATCTTTCTCTAAATGGATATTTTAAACAATAAAATGCTTTCTTTGTTTGTTATTACTGAAATTAACAGAAGCAGCTGTTGCAGAAAAAATACATAAATCGCGTAAGCGGGTTATGTAATTTTTCCTGCAATAGCTGCGACCGTTAATTCCAGTAATAACAAACAAAGAAAGACATTTTATTGTTTAAATTTATTCCTGATTAAAAATCATTTAAAGAAGGATTAAAAAGTTTAATTATTGTATTAATGATGCAAACGTGTTTATATGTTTCATTGATGGAACAGCCACTGATCAAGAAATCTGGACAGGCGACATGCCTAATGTAGTTCATGCAGTGATTAACACAATGGGTTTTCTTAAGAAATAAAGGAGAATATATTCAGTGGATGTAAATATTGAACTATAAACCCCATTCCTTAATCATTATTTTGGAAATATTACCTGGAATTTAAATCTTGAATAATGATTGCTGATAGGTAAAGTTTATAAACATGTATTTAAAGCATTTTATTTTTTGTATCATAGAACAATGTGAACTTACATTACATCCACTTGCTCCAGCATCAGTTGTTTCAACACCTATAAGTAAACAGATTAGAACATTCATTACTATTGTTTGCAGCTAACTGTAAAGTTTCACGTTTCGTCACGATCTTTTTCGTCAGATGCATCCAGCGTAAACAATTCACGTGATTGGTTAACTCAAATTATCAACATTGATACAGAAATAGTCTGTTGCACGAGCAACCAATCAGGGATAAGAAGAAAGTTCCAGTCGTAAAGCTTGTGGTTAGGAGGCGTGTACAATTTACCTTGAGTGCAGCTGTCAACTAGATTGTGACGTAACGTGAAACTTTACAGTCAGCTGCAAACAATAGTATTATATTTTCTAAATCCATGACAAACAAGCAAATTCAAAGAATTGTGGTCCCCCACTTTCGGTGTCTCTGTGGATGAGATGTCACTTTTTATGACATATTGTCTCAAATATGAATGCCCAATCATATGTCCTTTAGAAATAATAACCAAAGTTTAATTTTTTAAAAATATGGTCAATCATGAAGGTCAAGGGGTCAGAAATATCTTGTAACAGGTAATGCACATGTCAAATATGAAAGCCCTATCTCTTCTCAATCAGAAGTGATAAGGAACAAGATGTGTTTGTGAAACACTGATGACCCTGTATTTCAACTTAGTGAAAATTAACCTTTTCCTAAATGAAAATGAAAGATATTGGTACCCAAGGTAGGGTCTTTTAACAAGAAACATGTTTGTGAAATATGAAATCACTAGTACCACCTGTTCAAATGTTATGACCAATGATAAGTTTTTGAAAGGTAGGTCAACCTCCAAGGTCAAAGGGTCATAGTTGTTGGAATCCAATGAAAGGTCTTCTCACAAAGATTATATTTGTGAAGTGTGAAAGCCCTATACCTAACCCTTCAAAAGATATGGCAAAGGTTAAAGTTTTTAAAAAGTAGGTCAAACTCCGAGGTCAAAGGTCAAAGTTCTTGATATTCAATGAAAGGTCTTGTCACAAGGATTAGATTTGTGAAGTATGAAAGCCCTAGCTCTAATGCTTCAAAAGTTACGGTCACAGTTTGTTTTTTACAGCAGATCAAACTCTAAGTTCAAGGTTAGAGGGTCAAAATACCAGTACTTGGTATCCAATGAAAGATTGTCTCACAAGGATTACATATATGAAGTATGAAAGCCTTAGCCCTTACCGTTCAAAAGTTATGGCCATGGTTAAAGTTTTTTCATAAGTATGGAAATCTCAAAGGTCAAAGAGTCAAAGTTGTTGGTTTCCAATGAAAGGTCGTGCCACAAAGAATATATGTGAAACATGAAAGTTCTATTATCTACCGTTC
>NW_026931058.1:25000-37500 GCF_032062105.1 Saccostrea cuccullata | reverse complement strand
TTATACTAGAATCTGTTAACAGAACATCACAGGAAGCACACTAGCAATCTAAATATTGCTTTTTTTTCCCAAAAAAATTATCTGCACCGATAAATCAGCTGCACAGATATGTATTTATACCACAATATGGCAATTTTACAGGTATTAGGCATCGAAAAAATAAAATTAAGTTTGTAATTAAGACCTAGACCAAACTAGATTGTCAACTTTTTTGAAATTTCACAATTTGGTGACTTTTTACAATAACTTTCATATACTTGACTGAAGAAGAAATTTCTAGGCAGGAATACAAAAAATATGGGGAAAATGTGGTAATTTGGCGCTTTTCCAACAAATTTCCATAGCGTCCAATAGTAAAATTTGACCACTTTTGAGATGGCCCCCTAAGAAATCGGCGTGGTAAACATTCGATTTTTTAATCTTAAAACAATAAATATAAAAGTAAAAATTAATTGACGAAAAATTATCAAGATCCCAAGGGTAACTAGAACTGTCCAAACGGAACAAAATACCCCCCGCTGGATTTTTCAGAAGTTTTTCCATAATAAAGATATGTATCAAACACGAATTATGAAATTTTTCTTCCAGTGACCTTGAACTTCCCCAAATGATCTTGGGTCAAGGTCATGACACACCCTTGGGCCATGGGCAATCTTTGAGTGAAATGAGAACCTACCAAGTTTATCAATAAGAAAGATATGGACCGGACATGAATTATGAAATTTTTCTTCCAGTGACCTTGAACTTCCCCAATGACCTTGGGTCAAGGTCATGACACACTCTTCGGTCATGGGCAGTCTTTGTGTGAAATGAGAAACTACCAAGTTTATCCATAAGAAAGATATGGACCGGACACGAATTATGAAATTTTTCTACCAGTGACCTTGAACTTCTCCAAATGACCTTGGGTCAAGGTCATGACACACCCTTGGGTATGGGCAATCTTTATGTGAAATGAAAACCTACCAAGTTTATCAATAAGGAAGATATGGACCGGACACGAATTATGAAATTTTTCTTCCAATGACCTTGAACTTCCCCAAATGACCTTGGGTCAATTGTCATGACACACCCTTGGGTCATGGGCAATCTTTTTGTGAAATGAGAACCCACCAAGTTTATCCATAAAAGATATGTATCAAACATGAATTTTGAATTTTTTCTTCCAGTGACCTTGAACTTCCCCGAATGACCTTGGGTCAAGGTTATGACACACCCTTGGGTCATGGGCAATCTTTGTGTGAAATGAGAACCTACCAAGTTTATCCGTAAGAAAGATATGGACCGGACACGAATTATGAAATTTTTCTTCCAATGACCTTGAACTTCCCCAAATGACCTTGGGTCAATTGTCATGACACACCCTTGGGTCATGGGCAATCTTTGTGTGAAATGAGAACCCACCAAGTTTATCCATAAAAGATATGTATCAAACATGAATTTTGAATTTTTTCTTCCAGTGACCTTGAACTTCCCCGAATGACCTTGGGTCAAGGTTATGACACACCCTTGGGTCATGGGCAATCTTTGTGTGAAATGAGAACCTACCAAGTTTATCCATAAGAAAGATATGGACGGGACACGAATTATTAAATTTTTCTTCCAGTGACCTTGAACTTCCCCAAATGACCTTGGGTCATGGTCATGACACACCCTTAGGTCATGAGCAATCTTAGTGTGGAGTAGTAGATTCTAATGTCCCTCTGTAAGAAAGATACGGACCGGACACGATTGCACAGACAGACGGACAGACGGACAGACAGACAGACGGACAAGGTGATTCCTATATACCCCCCCAAACTTTGTTTGCGGGGGGTATAAAAATAATTAGACTCGGCCTCGTTAAGTGGCATATAATATTTTTAGATGGAAGGAAACAGTTTAAAGGATGATATGAATGAAGAAAGACCATCATTCCAAGATTGCAATGCTGTAAAAAGTGAATTTTATGATTTTGCTGTATTTCTGTAAATAAAGTCATTTTTTATTCATTGCAGGATTTCATTTAGAGTATATTCAGATGTATTTTTCCATTCTTAGTTATTTATTCTTTTCTTTTTCAATCATCTGTCATGTTTTTGTTTTTATATGTACAGCTGACCAGTTTGTATAAAATGTTCAGTGTATATTTAAAAAGTATTTGAATCATTTACTTTCATTTAATCAACTCACTATTGCAAGGATCATTCACACACATGGGAGAAAATTCTTCTGGACCTGTAAACTGAATTTCTTCAGAATCAACTTGAAGCTCCCCATCCTCTAAATTTGAATGTGCTCCTCCATCTGAATTAGAAAATTTTATTTTTTCCTTTGCAAGAAGAATATAATGCTCACAAAACATATTTTATTTTTCAAATTAAGAATACTTGTACCTTATTAACAAATCTCTGTATTTTTTGTCTTGGCTAATCTAGTTTATTAATATGAACTAATTATATTATACAAAATATTAAGCTATAATAATTAACTATCTTTGAGAATCTGCTGACCTTGTCTATCCTCCTGTATGGTTGAAGATACAGGAAGAGGAACTTTTGTAAGAACACCTGGATATGTGTAACTAGTGGAATTTTCACTGCAGGTGTGGGCAATACTTTCTGTTCCTCTGCTTTGCTCACCCATAGGAAGCTCTAAAAATATTTTTAAAATTTGTTTTAAGTATAAAAAAAGAGGCCAACGGGCCACAACACTCATATGAGTTAACTTTGGTCATGTGGTTCTTCACCTGATTTTCCCTTGTCATACCTATTGTAGCCCAACCCATTCTCATGGGTCATGATCTTATCTAGTATCTACACTACCTCTACTAAGGATGCTTCCAAATAAATTTCAGCTTTTCTGGCTCAATGATTCTTCAGAAGATTTTTCAAGATTTTTTTTATTATATTTCAATGTTAAACTTAGACTTCAATTGTGGACCTACCTCTAAGAATTTAGTCTTACGTCAGAAAATCCAGTTTTGTCGATCTGTTCATAATAGGAAAGGCCAGCTAGATTTTACAACTTTTTAAAAAATAGCATGTGAGTGCTGAAAGGTACAATTTTCTCCTTTCACATTTTCATATCTTATTTTGTTAAAAATAGTATTCCATAAAAGTATACACATATCAGTGATTAGTTAAATACAAAAATTTGAGGAAAATTTGGACATTGAAATTTTTGTCAATTTATCAGGGGGGCCATCCTTTCCCTTCACTGAAGGATGTTTTGAACCATTCAATTTAAATTTGGCCCCATGGTTCTTGAAAATGTATTGAAAATGTGAAAAGTTTATGAACTATTGGAGGGACGACAGACAACTGGTGATCATAAAAACTCAAACTTTCAGCTCACGTGAGCCAGCAAAAAAGTACTTAATCCACATAAGTATACTGAACATCTACTGGTAATTTAGTGACATAGAGGAAATGCTATCACTGATTTAAAAATCCCACATGCATTACTGCAATAAATACCAGACATTCTTGAACTAAAGTAAGCTGTCCAAATATTTAAATTTACAACAACAAAAAAACTACCATTATCTTCTGCCCTGTGTTCATGATCCTCAGACTCTAACATTATAGGTACAGTCTCTGAAATATAATATACAATGTATATATATGGCACGCCAAATTCACAAAAATGAGCTAAACATAGTTTCACAGTCAATAAACTAGGTTTATCGGTTGTAAACTATAGTTTACGGACTGTAAACTATAGTTAACAACGTTCATCTATATTTTTCATCCGTAAACCATAGTTAACGCGATAATCTATGTTTCACAACCGTAAACTATACTTAACACTGAAAACAATCATTTGCCATTGCAAAACATAGATTATCTGATAAATACAGTTTCACGATTTGTAAACTATAGTTTACAAACTGTTAACTATAGTTAACGATCTGATAAATATAGTTTCACGATTTGTGAAACTATGATTAACAACTCTTAACTATAGTTTACAATTGTAAACTATAGTTTACAAACATGAATCTATGTTTATCAACAAAATCTATTGTTAACGCTTATTACAGACAGATAAACTTAGATTATCATTCGTCAACTATAGTGAACAACCGTTAAATATAGTTTTACAGATGAAAACTATACTTAACGAATTGTTAACTATACTTAACAAATCGTTAATATTCAATTTAAAAGGTACTGTTAACCAACTTTTATTCGCGACAACTTTATTTCGCGGATTACCAGGGGTAAACTAGTTCGCGATGATTAATTTTTTCAATCAAAGCTATTTTGGATCTGTTATTTAAGGACATATAGACCTTAAGGACTTGTTCGTGTCCATGCATATATATTCATGATGACGAGGCTCTCCTGAATCTCACAAAATTTTCTTGCACACACATGACACAAATAAAAGTTGGTTTTCAGTATATAATTTCTCTAGGATGTTTTTGGATTAAAAATTTTTAAGCAATAAAAAATCAAATTGTGTAGTGTTGTTTTCTGAGTGTGTAATGAAAACATCAATAAATTTCCGAGTCTGTGATTTTTATGTCATCAATCAATTTGTTCAATACTGTATTATGCAAAAAAAATTTAAATACTTACCTACCTACCCACATTGAGAAATATGGGTCGGAGTACATCAAACATTACTATTTTTAATGATGGCCTTATATGCTAGGTTCCAATTATTCAAAAACAAAATTTACACAATCAATCCATAGACTTTGCAATATTAATATAATAATATTAAAATTTAACAAAGAATTCATGATATTTAAAAGTTTACATTTTTTTGTTCAAAAATTGTTCGAAAATCGCAAAAAAGTTCAAACATAATTTATGCACATTAATTTGCAAGACCTAGCTGTTCACTGGTATATATTATTAAAACTATATCATTAGGTAAAATAAGATAACATTTATTGCCACGATTAGATCTGATAAATATAGTTAGTGCAAAAATGTCAAGTTAATTGTACCCTTGTCAGTAAAATGCACACTACCCCCCTCCCCCCCCCCCCCCCAATTTTCTTTGCAATTTTTAATCATGTTTCCTATATGACCACTTATCCAAAATATACTTCTCAAAAATCCTTTATTTATCTAATTTCATAAAAGACATAACTTAACATTATTATATGCTGCAGTAAATTTGTAATATTCTAAAACATTTCCAGCTTCTGTGATATCACTTATTTTTGTTGTGGTTTAAATTTCATTTTCTTGGTATGAAGAGTTGCATGAATTTATATGATGCACAATATACAATTACCCCATATTTGCTAATTTTGAAATCAATAGAATCATTATGATTTAGCTTACAGAAAAGTGACCTATTTAAAACTTTAATACACATGTACTAATTTCCTGATAAAAGAAGTTCCTTAAATATAAACTTCAAATACACACCCATGCCCCTTGAATGACCTCAAAATTTGATTCTGTTTTGAAATAACTTTATCCAGATTTATTTTTCAAATCATATTTAACAGATTCACCTTCAGGATTTTGATGCACATCTCTTTCATCTGCAGGTGCTGTTGCTTGTGTATTATTTTTAAATAAATCTAAAAAATAAACAGATTATAGTTAAATCATCAACTGAAAGATGAACGGCAAAGGAGAATAACTTATCTCAATAGAATAAAAGTTAATAGAGCCCTGTCCAGCACCAAATCGTCCAGATTTTTAAAAATTTTGTAAATATTACGTTATACCCTTGCATATTAAAACTTATATTTTTGCTTTTAAGGAGATGGGCAGAAAATTTTTTCAACAAGAGGCCCAGGGGCCACAGCGCTCACCTGAGCACATTGGCTAGGAAAAAGCACATATCAGAACTGAAAATTTACTGAGGCTGGGGGGGGGGGGGGGGGGGGGGGGGCTTGAATTTTAGGCCCCCAGGGGACATGATTTGAACGAACTAGAATCTACACTACCTGAAGATGATTCCAAATGAATATTACTAATCATGGCTTTGAAGTACTTGAAAAGAAGATTTTAAAAAGTTTTCCCTATATATTCCTATAATTAAAAGAGCTAAATCCACGAATGTGCTAAATCGGCCTAATGATTTTAGGAAAAATAAAGTGAGGGAAAGAAGAAAATTATTTACGGAAATATTATCCTTAGGTATCAAACTTGAATAGTTTACGCCGAAATTTTCATTTAATGACGTCATATTTGTGCAGAAAACATCTAAACACGTGAACTTTGCCACTTTTTATCAAAATTTAGCATTTTTTTGTCTTTGATTTAAATTTTTGCTGTGGCCACACCCTTTGAACAAAATAAGATTCACACCATTAAAAAGAAAATTAAAAAATGAACAAATAGAGTGTTATTTTATTTTGTTCAAGGGGTGTCGCCACATCGAAATATCTAATTTTCGTTCGATTCAAATCTCTTCGCACCGACCACCAAAGTGGAAATAATAGGGGTTTACCCAAATTAATAAAAAAGAAACAAGACTCTATGTTGCTTTTGTAAATTTTAATTGGTTTTTAAATGCAAATGTACCATTTATTATAAGTTATTTTGTGTTGTGGTGCAAAAAAGTACGAAAATCTCTCGGAGTCTCTATAAGCATGACTGCATGAAGATGCAATAATGTCGACTTGTCGCGCCTCATTCCTAACCCAAGACTTTTTAGTCAAGCGCAGCTGATCTAGGTTTAAATTATCATTGATTATGCTGAAATATCTTTTAAAAAATGGATACTCTTTCCCCCAAATCTTATTTATTTTACAAACAATGTATTCATGTTTTATCTCCCGATCCAGTCTCCTCATCTCCATGGTCACTATGTAATCAAAGGGAGATCACCCGAGAAACTTGATTGTCACCAAGTCGGAATTAAGCCTAGAATATATTAATATATTTTTAACATAAACAATTACATCGGTAGCAACTACCAGGATGTATATATATAAACTGAAAATTATTGTTTACCCCATTTACAAAACACAAATTGTGTATGTCGTGAACATGGTGAAGTTTGCATTGACTGGCGTCATAAATGATAACAAGAGGCCCAGGGGCCACAGCGCTCACCTGAGCACATCGGGCTTGAATTTACTCCCCCCCCCCCCTCCAGGCGTTCATCATTTGAACAAAGTAGAATCTACACTACCTCAGGATGATTCCATATAAATATCACTAATCATAGCTTTGAAGTACTTGAAAAGAAGATTTTAAAAGGTTTCCCTATATATCCCTATGTAAAACTTGGGTCGGCCATTTTGGCCCCACCCTTGCCCCGGGGGTCATGATTTGAACAAACTTGAATCTGCACACCTGAGGATGATTCCACATGAGTTTCATCTTTCCTGGCCCAATGGTTCTGGAGAAGAAGATTTTTTAAAGATTTTTCCTATATATTCCTATATAAAACTTGGGTCGGCCATTTTGGCCCCACCCTTGCCCCGGGGGTCATGATTTGAACAAACTTGAATTTATACTATCTGAGGATGCTTCCACATGAGTTTCATCTTTCCTGTCCTAGTGGTTCTTGAGAAGAAGATTTTTAAAGATTTTTCTTATATTCCTATGTAAAACTTGGGTCGGCCATTTTGGCCCCACCCTTGCCCCGGGGGTCATGATTTGAACAAACTTGAATCTACACTACCTGAGGATGATTCCACATGAGTTTCATATTTCCTGGCCTTGTGGTTCTGGAGAAGAAGATTTTTAAAGATTTTTCCTATATATTCCTATGTAAAACTTGGGTCGGCCATTTTGGCCCCACCTTTGCCCCGGGGATCATGATTTGAACAAACTTGAATCTACACTACCTGAGGATGATTCCACATGAGTTTCATCTTTCCTGGCCCAGTGGTTCTGGAGAAGAAGATTTTTTAAAGATTTTTCCTATATATTCCTATGTAAAACTTGGGTTGGCCATTTTGGCCCCACCCTTACCCCGGGGGTCATGATTTGAACAAACTTGAATCTACACTACCTGAGGATAACGTCACATGAGTTTCATCTTTCCTGGCCCAATGGTTCTGGAGAAGAAGATTTTTAAAGATTTTTCCTATATATTCCTATGTAAAACTTGGGTTGGCCATTTTGGCCCCACCCTTGCCCCGGGGGTCATGATTTGAACAAACTTGAATCTATACTACCTGAGGATGCTTCCGCATGAGTTTCATCTTTCCTGGCCCAGCGGTTCTGGAGAAGAAGATTTTTTAAAAATGCCATTAATTTTTAACAAATTCATGATTATCTCCCCTTGGAAAAGGGCGTGGCCCTTCATTTTAAGAAACTTGAATCCCTTTCACCCAAGGATACTTTGTGCCAAGTTTGGTTGAAATTGGCCCAGTGGTTCTTGAGAAGAAGATGAAAATGTGAAAAGTTTACGACGACGACGACGACAACGACAACAACGACAGACGACGGACAAATTTTGATCAGAAAAGCTCACTTGAGCCTTCGGCTCAGGTGAACTAAAAATGATTTACGTTTGGCTGAGTCAAGATAGGGCCTACAAGCGCACAAAGCCACAGGCCCTATCCAAAACCAACATGCATTTCAGAAACTGCTGTTGGCATTTCAAGAAGACTGCTTAATTTTAAAAAGTTTATTATTAAAAATATTTTCCGATCCGAGAGTTTATAACATATGTAGGCCTAACAAAGTATTGAATCTAGAAAATTCGAGTTGAAAATTCAATTAGATCTATTGAAATAAACAAATTGCGAAAATACAGGTAAACTTCGTTATCTCGACATCGACGGGACAGTTGGAAAATGTCGAGATGTCCGAGGTGTCGAGATATCAGAGTTGACACTCGACGTCCTTAATTTTACTGCATAGTAAAACCATAGACCTTAACTGAACAGACGTATAACTACAGGTACCTACATGTCTTCAATTAGACTAGCTCATTTGTTTCAGCTCTCCCTCTATATCTATTAGAAATTCTAAGAAGTTATTCACAAATGTTATTTATGAAATGCTTTTTTTTTTTAAAATCGAAATTCACATTTTACTGAGAACCGTTTTCCATCCAGCATTCGATCCACATACCGCTCTGTCAGAACAGGATATGAAATGCGCTCTATGAACTCCAAACCGGAACGGTACAAAGTCGACTTCCGAGATACGGAAAATAATTAATGCGTATATTTTTAAAAATTATTTCATTTCACTTTTTTTTATTTCATAATCATTCATCATTAATTTTCATTTCATTTTCAAACCAAAATTTAATTGGAATTGTGCATTAACAAACTTATGATGTTACTGTACATGAATCCATATTACGGCTGATGCTATATTCGTGCATGTCGTGGATTTGATTGATTCCTGATTAATGCATTTTTACCACAATTTTTAAGTTAAATTGAATTCAATGTGTATATTGTTCATTGTTATTCAGTTACTTTTTTTAATAAAATGTTTAAGTTTTGTTAGATTTCGACATAAATAAACGGTTTTACATTAACGCAGAATCGAGAAGATTTATCAGTGATATTACCTAAGCTGAACATTAAACAATTAACGTATTAGAGACACCGAGGGGGCTTAGGATTCCTCTACAAACACAGTTCTACAGAGCAGTGTGTAGTCAAAACATGGGTGTGAAAGGTGTGAATTTCTGACGACGTCGAGATACATGGAGTCGTTCGTACGTGACGAGCGACGAGCTGACAAACAATTAGGTTAAGTAGAGCAGAAAATTACCCCGATGTCGACATATACCAGGTAAATTTTGCTCTTGGGGCTGTGAAATACGTCGAGATAAGCTGGGTAGTCGACATTACCGAGGTCGACATATCAGAGGTTTTGCAAATCATTTATATAGTAAATAATGCCAGGACCGCGGACGGATGTCGACATATCCCAGGTTGTCGACATATCCGATGTCGAGATACCGAAGTTTACCTGTATATAAAAACGAATAACTTATGTACACTGCTATATGTACCGATATAGTGACAGCTCTTTATGGTTGCAGGTACATTTCAGTCTCGCCTTCATGCCACATGACAAAAAGTCAAAGGGAGGCTACTTGTTTATCTCTTTTTATTTTGAGTTACTTCTCTCAAATGTAACATGTTCAACTTCAGGTCTAAGGGAAAGAGGGCAGCCAAGATTAGCAAGCCAGTTTATAGTAGAGTACATTCTTAAGGGAGGTAGAGCCTGGACATAAAATGAGAAGCTAAGAGAGAGTGAAGTCTTCTAACGAAAAAAAAAATAGCCTGAGGGTAATGGGTGGGTGGGTGGGGTGTTCGGATCCCCACAATATCACTCATATTAAATGTATGACAAATCATAATGATTATTGATGGGTGACAAATAATGCATATTCTTTTTTTTTTTTAAAAAGGTGATCTTTACAATTTAAATTTGTATCGGTATAATAAAACGGGAGATAGTCCTGGTTTTGGGGAACTGGAATCTTGTAAACTCCCTCAATGATATACTTTAAACTGTATAATAAGCGTCAGAACCATGGAGGGTGGGGGTGGGGGGGGCTTAGCCTCGTTCCCCCTTTTTTGACAAAAAATATCATAAAGGCATTAAACATTGAAGCGTAGTTTTACACCCCCCCCCCTATTTCAACACGCCCATGTTGCAGTATATTCAAAGAAGGGGAAGTGAAGATTTTTTTTTTTTTTTTAAAAGTGGTACTGAGGGAAGTTCGATAAAATTTTTCATTTTGATATATAACGTTTTTATCGTTCATTGTTGGATTTATTTCAATTAAGTAATTTACATTAAATAATTAGTTTACATGCCATTTCCGTTTATCTATCTTCTCAAGCCCTAGCGAAGATGGTGGTCATCTTGTTTTTAAACTTTTATAATTTTAATACTTTGGAAATCTTGTGTTTTTGTTTTGTTTTCGTTTTGTTCTTCTTCTTTTTTTTTGAGAAAAAAGCTCATTTTTGCGGCCGATTTGATGCTTTGCAGGCACGTAGCAACAAGGGGGGGGGGGGGGGGGGGGACTTTTTTTTCCCAATATTACCTTTACTATTGAAAATGTTTATTGAAAGGTTGCCCCCCTCAACTTCTTACCATAGTAAAATGATATCAGGGAAATGTAGTATTGTTTGCAAAACAATTAGTAGTTAAAGAAAGTTGACATTGAAAAAAAGTTGCCCCCCCCCCCCCCCCACGAAATAGGATTTTCGAGTTTGAGCAATTTCCTTTTTTTTTTTTTGCTTGTCATCTTTTACAGGTAAGTGAAAAAAAAAATTCTGATGCCCCCCCCACTTTCAAAAATGATGCTACGTGCCCGCCTTGCATCAATTTTGTTTTAAAATCTACTATTGTGGCTTCTTTCCTAAACATATATACTGCACTGTGTGCATAAGATACACATGCAGCCGTCAATATTGTCACTGTTTTTCGTGTATTACATGTAAAAACTGTGTAGATCTACATATCCAATGTTCAGAAAATGTCATAAGTTAAGGAAGTGCAGCGAAATCTTTAAATGACAATATAATAAATGGTGATTTAACTACAAACATATTCATTTTTAATTAAGCATTTTTTTAGCTTTATGTTTCGTTATTAAAGAACACTTGTCTATTCTCTGACAAAATCTCTATTTTTTTAAGTTTGTATGCCGTAGGACCATATAAAAACACATTTAAGGATTTTAAAATCCGTTTCCATGGCTACCATAGTATCAATTTACTACAAAAAATTCAGTTTTACTCAGATATGAAAGATTTAAACTTTGTGTTGGTGTTCAAATTAATCTGTCCCTTATTTTCATTGAAAGGTGTTACATGTATCCACGGTTTTTCCAGTCAACCATTATTTATAGATATATAATAAATTAAATAGTTCTCATTTCTTTGAATTACATATAAATTTTAAACAAACCATTTTTTCAAAACTTCTTAAACCAGAAGTCTCTGTCAAGACTGAAGCTCTACTGGTTTGTACTTATAGCAAAGGAAGAGAAAAGTACTTAAGCAGTTGGGAATTGAATCTTTACAATAAATGGAATAATGATCCTTGATAAAGTCTCTTTATCTTCTTGGTGTAGTCTACTTGTGTGCCAAGTTATATTGAAATCAGACCACAATTTTACAGACATTTCTATTTTTAGTAACCATGGCAACACCGTTCATCAAAATCAAAAACCGATATTCAGAATTATGTATCTTAGTGTAGTCTACTTGTATGCCAAGTTATATTGAAATCAGACCAAAACTGTAGGAGGAGTAGCATTTTGAAAGAATTTCACAGAAATTTCTATTTTTAGATACCATGGCAACACCGTTTATTGAAATCAAAAACCGATATACAGAATTATGTATCTTAGTGTAGTCTACTTGTGTGCTAAGTTATATTGAAATTAGACTAAAACTGTAGGATGAGTAGCATTTTGAAAAATTGTTTACAGACAGCTAGACAGACAGACGGATAGACGGACGGACGCCGGACGCATTACTATCGCATAAGCTCTTCTGGTCTCTGACCAGTAGAGCTAAAAATTCATAGAAACATTGTCCTGAAATTTTTAAATTTTGAGGAATGGCCTATATTGGGGATTTTTATTCCATAAACGTG
>NW_026931058.1:0-22500 GCF_032062105.1 Saccostrea cuccullata | reverse complement strand
ATGATTTGAACAAACTTCGATCTACACTACACAAGGATGCTTCAATATAAATATGAACAATCACAGCTTTGCTGCTCTTGGGAAGAAGATTTCTAAATCCTTCTTAAAAATTTTATCACCCATAATGGCCCCACCCTTGCTATAGGGGTCATAATTTGAACAAACTAGAATCTACACTACAAGAGGATGCTTCAATATAATATGACCAACAATGGCTTTCCTGTTCTTGAGAAGATTTTTAAAGATTTTCCTATACATGTGTATATTCCTCTGTAAAACTTTGACCATCCATTGTGGCCCATCCTACTCTCAGGGGTCATGAGTTGAACAAATTTGAATCTACACTACCTGAGGATGCTAATCATTAAAACCCCACCCTAACACCAGAACCCCTGAACAAGAGGCCATGAAATTCATAATTTTGGAAGAGGCACTCTTCTTCTGCCATGTGATGCCCACAATCAACTAGCTGATTATTATGGCATGTGTGTTCTTGCTGATAATAACTATATACTTAGTTAGTTTATTCAATACCAGGAGCAGAAGAGAAGATTTTCAAAGAATTAATGTATTTTCACTATATAATCATAGAGCCCCCCACCCTTTACACCAGAACCCATGACCCAGGGGCCACCAATTTCATAAATTTGAAAAAAGGCACTCTTGCTCATCATAACTATATACTTAGTACTTACTTTGTTTATTACCCAGAAGTAGAGAAGAAGATTTTCAGAGAAATAATGCATTTTCACTATATGATCTATATAACCCCATCCTAACACCAGAACCCCTGACCCTGGAGCCATGAATTTCATAATTTTGGTAGAGGGCTCACTACTGATTACAATCATGCCAACAGTTTGACTGCTTGCTGTCCAGGAATAAAGAAGAAGACTTTTAAAGATTGCATTAATTTTGGTGGTTTTAGCCCCATCCCTCAGGCCCCAGGGGGGGCAGGGACCGTTAAATTCAAAATGGTTGTTCCCATTTATCCATAGATACTATATGCCAAAATTGGTTGAAATTGTTGAGGGGTTTCCGAAAAGAAGTTGGAAACGTTAAAATGCTAAAAAGCAATGAAGGACGCACGATGAACGCCGATGGACAAAAACGGATAGCAATATGACTGAGTGACTCAGGTGTCCTAACAAGGATTCAATGAAGTAGAGGGAACATTGTCATATGGTCATCAATGCTAGTTCCACATACTTTTCCAGAGGGGAAGGGAGAGGGGGGGGGGACTCAAAACAGAGACATATAAGACAAAGATAACCAGAAGTCTCTGTCGAGACTGAAGCTCTACAGGTTTGTACTTATAGCAAAGGAAGAGAAAAGTTCTTAAGCAGTTGGGAATTGAAACTTTACCACAGCAATAAAAAGAATAATGATCCTTGATTAAGTCTCTTTATGTTTTTAATATAGTCTACTTGCATGCCACATTATATTACAATCAGACTTAAACTGCAGGAGGAGTAGCATTTTGAGAGTTTTTAACAGAAATTTCTATTTTTAGTTATCACGGTAACACCGTTCATTGAAATCAAAAACCGATACACAGAATTATGTATCTTAGTGTAGTCTACTTGTGTGCCAAGTTATATTGAAATCAGACCAAAACTGTAGGAGGAGTAGTATTTTGAAAGAATTTCACAGAAATTTCTATTTTTAGCAACAACGGCAACACCGTTCATCGAAATCAAAAACCGATATATAGAATTATGTATCTTAGTGTAGTCTACTTGTTTGCTAAGTTATATTGAAATCAGACCAAAAATGTAGGAGGAGTAGCATTTTGAAAGAATTTCACAGAAATTTCTATTTTTAGCAACAATGGCAACACCGTTCATCGAAATCAAAAACCGATACACAGAATTATGTATCTTAGTGTAGTCTACTTGTGTGCTAAGTTATATTGAAATCAGACCAAAACTGTAGGAGGAGTAGCATCTTGAAAGATTGTTTACAGACAGACAGACAGACAGACGGACAGACAGACGGACGGACGATGGACGCATTACTATCGCATAAGCTCTTCTGGTCTCTGACCAGTAGAGCTAAAAAAACAAATGGTTTTATATGTCTCTGCTCAAAAAGACATGTCTTGGAAATGTTTTGACCAACTAAGCAGAAAGGTGCTGTGAAATTATCATTGCTTGTGGAGGACCAATGTATGTGGGTACTTGGTGGGTTACCTTTAACAACTAGATTTACATCCCATCAAAAATTCATTTAATTTGTAAACATATCAATTTATTGCATCTACCATATAAATGGGTATATAAACCTACAAAATTATGTCCTTTTTACAAAAGTTTTCTTTAAATCTCATAGGAGGTAATTAAGAACTGAAAAACTTACATTCAATGGCATACTTTGGGAAACACCAAGCTGAAAAAAAGCATAAAATGTTTAAATATATTTAGTACTTCAGTAGGGTTCTCTATCATTTCCGATTTAACTGTGGCGCAAAATTAAAGCAAAGTGCTAATATTCGCGGTCATTTCGTAACTGAATTCGCAAAGGAGCCACGAAATGAGTTAAAATGCAGACCCTGTGATTCAGTAGTTTTAAACAAAAATGACATTTATTACATGTATAAGGCAAATATTCATTTAAAACATAGGTAATCAGAGATTACAGAGCTCACCTCAACGAATGTTGTCTTTAAGTAAGGCAAAGTCACACAATTAACCAACAAAAAGTGTACATTCCAGAAATGAAAATATTTAAGCAATTTTGATCGAATACATTGAAATAGACCTACATAAAAAATTTAAACTAGTTGTTCATGAAAATGTAATTAAAATTAAGCATCTGAAGCAAATTTGAGAGTTTTCATCTCCTGATGCAACATTTGTGCAAGTTTGGTTTGGTTTATACAATGTTATATAAGCCTTCAAGTTTTTTGGTAATTGACCTGCACCCATAACTTTTACCTGGTTTATTATCTGAAAAAATGTATGTCGAATTCAGCATCCAAAGTAAGTCCATTAGTGTGCATCCTAAGATGTATCGTCCATGCAAGTTTGCTCATTATAGGGCTCATAGTTAATTGGAAATGATACATTCATCACAAACTAACATTTTCACTCATCCACAAAATGTAGGTCAGATTCAGCATCCGAAGCAAGCCTGGTAGTATGCACCCTTAGATGTATCATCCATGCAAGTTTGGTCAACATAGGGCTTATAGTTACTTGGAAATGAAACCTGCACCAAAAACTTTAACCTGTTTTCTCAACCAGAAAATGTAGGTCAGATTCAGCATCTGAAGCAAGCCCGGTAGTATGCATCCTTAGATGTATCATCCATGCAAGTTTGGTCATTAAAGAAGTCATAGTTACTTGGAAATGAATTATGCATCAAAAACTTTAACCTGTTCACTCAACCGGAAAATGTACATTGTAGATCAGATTCAGCATTTGAAGCAAGCCTGATAGTATGCATCCTTAGATGTATCATTGATGCCAGTTTGGTCAACATAGGGCTTATAGTTACTTGGAAATGAAACCTGCACCAAAAACTTTAACCTTATCACTCAACCGGAAAATGTAGGTCAGATTCAGCATCCGAAGCAAGCCTGATAGTATGCATCCTTAGACGTATCATCCATGCAAGTTTGGTCAACATAGGGCTTATAGTTACTTGGAAATAAAACCTGCCCAAAAAAATTAAACCTGTTCACTCAACCGGAAAATGTAGGTCAGATTCAGCATCTGAAGCAAGCCTGATAGTATGCATCCTTAGATGTATCATCCATGCAAGTTTGGTCAACATAGGGCTTATAGTTACTTGGAAATGAAACCAGCACCAAAAACTTTAACCTGTTCACTCAACCGGAAAATGTAGGTCAGATTCAGCATCCGAAGCAAGCCCGGTAGTATGCATCCTTAGATGTATCATCCATGCAAGTTTGGTCAACATAGGGCTTATAGTTACTTGGAAATGAAACCTGCACAAAAAAATTTAACCTGTTCACTCAACCGGAAAATGTAGGTCAGATTCAGCATCCGAAGCAAGCCTGATAGTATGCATCCTTAGATGTACATGTATCATCCATGCAAGTTTGGTCAACATAGGGCTTATAGTTACTTGGAAATGAAACCTGCACCAAAAACTTTAACCTGTTCACTCATCCGGAAAATGTAGGTCAGATTCAGCATCCGAAGCAAGCCCAGTAGTATGCATCCTTAGATGTATCAACCATGCAAGTTTGGTCAACATAGGGCTTATAGTTACTTGGAAATGAAACCTGCACCAAAAACTGCACCAAAAATGTTAACCTGCTCCAAAAACATTAACCTGGCCATTCCTTTGCTGAAATTGCAGCATCTGAAACTTTGACTGGTACAATGAAACACATTAGAAGCATCTTCCATGCATGTCTAATCAATATAGGACATAGAAGTACTTAAAAAGAAAACTGCTCCAAAAAACTTAACCTGGGACGCCAACGCCGACACCGACGCCGAGGGTATTACATAAGCTCCCCCAACTTCGTTGAGGTGAGCTAAAAATAACTGAAAAATAAATAAATTGATATAGAATAAGTTACTGCAAAACAAAAATTAGTATGTTTCCAAATACATTTACATATGTTTATTGTGAAAAAGAGACATACCCTACCAAACAAATAGGTACTTATGATGAAACAAATAAACAGTACCAGTAGTATCACGTTTTAAGCTTTTAACTCTTCCGTGTTTATTGAAGGACAAAGGAAATTCTGGTAGATCACACAACACGCTAAAATTCCATAGATTTGCAATTAATTGTCTGAAGGCAAAAGTATCTTTAAATTCGTAGTTTAAAAAAACTTTTTACATGCAGTTTAAAGAAATAATGTTTTCGTGGATCTATTGCTAATTTTTCAACATTACAAATTACAGATACAATACACGTACGATGTTTTTACCCGCAGTGTCAATGCAATTTTAGAGACGCGGTTATCTTAAGCATTTTTAGAACTACTTTATTAATAGATCAAAGCATAAATTAATTGACATTTAAAAATTTCACTATCGTGATAGTGTGAAAAAATGGCTTGTCTCTTTTCATTCATGTGTCCAGTAAGGTCTAGAGAAGATATTTGATTGTGCAAACCAAACAATGGGCCCTATATAATTAGAGTAAATTAGCAATGTTATCATTAGAAACTGAAAAACGGTACAATAATTTAGAGGTTTATTTTATAAATTTTATAAATTTGTATATTTTTATATCATGTTGACAACAAAAATCTTACTGTGGTGCTAATATTTTAACTGTGGCAGAAATGTGGCGCTGATTTTTTAACTGTGGCACTACAAAATTTAACTGTGGCGGGGCCACCACGTTAAACGGCCCATGGAGAAACCTGCTTCAGAAACAAATCTGAGAAAAAACTAGAACTGTCCAAACGGGACAAACCCCCCCCCACTGGAGAGTTAAATCATGAATATTTTATGGATCTAAGAAAAGAGAGAAATGCTAAAACATTTTCAGTGCAAATGTAATTGTTAATTATATCTTTTTATAAATGAAACGAAGGTGCAGCCTAATAAAAAAAATTAGACTAAATATACGGACCAGACACGAATTATGAACTTTTTCTGTCAGTGACCTTGAACTAGCATAAATGACCTTGGTTCAAAGTTATGACACAACCTTAGGTCATAAGCAATGTTTCTGTGTAGTAGTAGATTCAAGTTTTTCAATAATAAAGAAAGATATGGACCGGATACAAATTATAAAATTTTTCTTCCATAGACCTTGAACTTCCCCAAATGACCTTGACCCATGTTCATGAATCATCCTTAGGTAGTGAGCAATCTTTTTGTGAAATGAGAACTTACCAAGTTTATCCATAAGAAAGATATGGACCGGACACGAATTATGAAATTTTTCTTCCAGTGACCTTGAACTTCTCCAAATGACCTTGGGTCAAGGTCATGAGACACTCTTAGGTTATGAGCAATCTTGATGTGAAATTAGAACCTACCAAGTTTATCCATAAGAAAGATATGGACAGGACAAAAATTATGAATTTTTTCTTCCAGTGACCTTGAACTTCTCCAAATGACCTTGGTTCAAGGTCATGACACACCCTTAGGTTATGAGCAATCTTTTGTGAAATTAGAACCTACCAATTTTATCCAATGAATTTTTTCTTCAAGTGACCTTGAACTTCCCCAAATGACCTTGGGTCAAGGTCATGACACACCCTTAGGTCATGGGCAATCTTTGGTTGGAGTAGTAGATTCTAATGTTCCTCCGTAAGAAAGATAGGACCGGACACGTTTGCACAGAGAGATGGACAGACAGACAGCTCGACAGACGGATGGACGGACGGACAGACGGACAAGGTGATTCCTATATAAAAAAAATGTATTTGGACAGTTATAGATATTCCCTTAATTACTTCCGAATTCCTTAAGGCACACAATTTTTTTTTATTCAAAAGAAAGGCAACATTAGATTGTAGATATTAAACTCCAACAAGAGGCCCATGGGCCACATCGCTCACCTGAGCACTAAGGGTAGGAAAAAGTAGAAAATGGCTTTTTATTGTAAAGTTTAAATCCAAAAGTAGTCCCATGACTAATCATGGATTTGCTATTTTTTAGAAAATGATTTTTAAAGAATTTTCCTATGTATATCTTTAAAAACTTTGGTCGGCCATTTTGGCCCCGCCCTACCCCTGGGGGTCATGATTTGAACAATTTAAATCTACACTACTTGAGCATGCTTCCATATAAATATGATGAATTATGGCTTTGTCATTCTTGAAAAGAAGATTTTTAAAGAATTTTCCTATATATTTCTATGTAAAACTTTGGTCGGCCATTTTGGCCCCGCCCTACCCTGGGTGGTCATGATTTGAACAAACTTGAATCTACACTACCTGAACATGCTTCCATATAAATATGATGAATTATGGCTTTGTCATTCTTGAGAAGAAGATTTTTAAAGAATTTTCCTATAAATTTCTATGTAAAACTTTGGTCGGCCATTTTAGCCCCGCCCTACCCCCGGGTGGTCATGATTTGAACAAACTTGAATCTACACTACCTGAGCATGCTTCCATATAAATATGATGAATTATGGCTTTGTCATTCTTGAGAAGAAGATTTTTAAAGAATTTTCCTATATATTTCTATGTTAAACTTTGGTCGGCCATTTTGGCCCCGCCCTACCCCCGGGGGTCATGATTTGAACAAACTTGAATCTACACTACCTGAGCATGCTTCCATATAAATATGATGAATTATGGCTTTGTCATTCTTGAGAAGAAGATTTTTAAAGAATTTTCCTATATATTTCTATGTAAAACTTAGGACGGCCATTTTGGCCCCGCCCTACCCCCGGGGGTAACGATTTGAACAAACTTGAATCTACACTACCTGAGGATGTTTCCCCATAAGTTTCATCTTTCCTGGCACAGTGGTTCTTGAGAAGAAGATTTTTAAAATACGCCACCAAATTTTCATTAATTCCCAATTATCTCCCCTTGAATGAGGGCATGGCCCTTCATTTGAACAAACTTGAATCTCCTTCACCCAAGGATACTTTGTGGCAAGTTTGGTTGAAATTGGCCCTGCAGTTCTTGAGAAGAAGTCGAAAATGTGAAAAGTTTACAGACAGACGGACAGATGGACAGCTAGACAGACAGACGGACAGCTAGACGGACGGACAGATGGACAGACAGATGGACGAAGGACAAAATGTGATCAGAAAAGCTCACTTGAGCTTTCAGCTCAGGTGAGCTAAAAAGCACAATCAAGCAAGGATCTCTTCTCCCAGTGTATAAAGCCATTTGCAATTTTATGTGCACTGAAGGCCACTGTCCATGTCTTTGTAAATTCAAATAAACAAGATGTGTTAAAGTCCTTGCTCAGCTCCAGGGAATCTCATCAAAATAAGTGTATGATGTAGAAGAAGCAGGCATTGAAAAACAATGACATCGGACGTCATAAAACTAAACGGTGACAGCGCCAGGTGATCAATCATATAATGCTGTTTTTATTTTATAATACATGTAATTTGGCAAATAATGAAGGTGTCGAGCTAAAATTTTCAACATATTTTTATGTTTTATTGTTTTATGTTCCATAAAAATTTTGAAATTACAGACTACATAGTTCTAATTTTATAGCCTCAGTCCACGAACTTTTTGATAACCCCTCGTATTTAGTCAATAAACTTTCAGGATGTCTAGTTTTTGCCTAGCTATCAATGTCAACTTTTCCACTGGTTAAAAAAATACTACTTTTGCATTGGATTAAGGAATTTTGTCAAAGAATTCAAATGTAATATTGCTTACCTTTACACCAAGTAAAGTCTTTCCTTATTCTCAGATAACACACAACAATGAGATATATCAAGGCAAGAATGGGGAAGATAACCCACCATGGGCTACATGAAAATGATAAATAAAAACATACTAAACATGTATATTTAATCTTTCTCAAAAATATTAATGAATTGATCTCATTTCTCAATTTGTTTTCATGAGGCATTCTCACTCCTAAACTTTTCTTGCTCGTCAGTTATATATAACTGTGAACCAACTTTTATTCGTGACAACTTTATTTCGCGATTTACCATGGATAAAGTAGTTCTCGGTGATTAATTTTCGTGATCAAGCCTTTTTTTTTTTTTTAGATCTGTTGGTTAATAGACACAGGGACTTTAAGGACACAGCAAGAAATATTTGCTATGAACAGGCTGAGAACTGCTTTACCCATTAGGTTAGTGAAATTTTACTGCACACGAATAAAAGTTGGTTTACAGTATATATTAAAATATAATTATACAGTATTTTACTATCTGGCCATGTCATATTATTCCATCTTCTGAATCAATAGATATTACATAAAGGATTTCTGAGAATCTGTCAACAAAACAGAGGGTTGTATGATGAAAAATTAATTTTAAAAGTCCAGGCTCCCTTTAAAAAATGTAGAAAAATCACTCGACAAATATCAGAAAAAGTGATCTCCATGTTTCTGCCAAACTAATGAAACTATGCACCAGATAGCATTGAATTATAGAATCAGGCATGTCTCAAAGGCACTTGATGTTTTTAACCTTTCTTTTCATAAATAAAAAATTCCCCATACTACAATAATAACCATTGTTATTATCTGGTATGGGGAATTTTTATTTATTTATGTAAAAAAAGGTGTCTGTGGGCATACTTGTTATTCTTGTCCTCCTCTTCATTCTGATTGGCTGTTTTGTCCTGTGGTATAGTCAGAGGCTGAACTGTGATTATAGTACTCTTGTGAGTAGTGACAGAGGGAGACATAGGTGTTGATGCTGACTTGGTGGTGGTGGACCATTGTGAAATGTTATAACACCCTTGATCTGAAATGTTTGTTGATTTTTCAATAATTTCAAAATGAAATGAAAATTGCAATATAAATACTATTATTAGAGTAAAACATACTTCAAATGAAGAGCTAGGAATGAACAATTTTGCTTCATTATAAGACTAATTTGTTAAATCTGTAAATTAAATGGTCCATATATTTTCATGTCCAGGGGAATAAAAATCACTTCCCTGCATCAATTCATTATAAGCGTGTGTTGATATAAGTGTTTTAATTACTATATATAACATTATACCAATGATAAAACTCACATTTGTAAGCATCTGCTGAGCTATAAAATGAGGAGCAATTAATTGGTTTATCTTTGGTGCAGTCTCTATTGTAGTCATTCCTAACAAATGGGTACTTTTCATAAAAAAGTGGGCAATACCCTACAAAAAGAATATCTAGTTTTAGTTACTTGATTTTGTTCACAATATGGCATACATATATATAGTTGAATGACTAATGTCTTGATAAATGTGATAGGTTAACAAGTACGGTACTACATCAATCAATATACATGTACACTATAATAAGTGATGATATATTGCATGCATTTCTATAGCTGCAGATCTGTAGCTCTCCGAAAAAAAAATTATTGATAGACCGGAGAGCTACAGTGCCACCCATTGACAAAACTGTATATTTATTGCGCACAAAAAAGTGCGCTCGATTTTTTATTAATTCTTCCAAATTCTTACCTCAATTGCAAAAATGGAAGATTTCACAAAATTCTTCTCTCCTTTATCAAGTTCTCTCGTAGTTGACGTCTGAACGACAGCATATTGGACCGAATTATCTTTGAAACCAAAATGGCAGTATAAACAAGCGAAATGTTCGATGATTGCAATATCAGGGCTAGGAGGACTATTAACAACAATTATGAGGAATGTTTTGTTGTGGAAAGAGTCAAAGAATATGTTAGGAACACACGGTTAGTAATATTTTGAGGTTACAATTTTAAAAACATGGAGAAAAAAATCGAGAACCGAGCGCACTTTTTTGTGCGCAATAAATATACAGTTTTTTCAATGGGTGGCTCTGTAGCTCTCCGGTCTATCAATATATAATTTTCGGAGAGCTACAGATCTGCAGCTAGCATTTCTACTAAAAGGATCTTGTTTAAATAGATCAAATTTGTCTATTTATTTTCCATAAAAGGGTTAAAATTCCAAATTACAAAATGTTCTAGCATTTTTAACAAAATTTTCAGTGCCTCCCCCCCTTCAATACTGAAGATTACATATAAATGTCCTAATTTTTAGTAAAATATTAATATAACATGATTTAATATGTAAAAAGTAGCATTGCGTAATACTATAAAAAAATTTATACCAAGCTTGACCCATGCAGGAATAAATAAAATTAGGTCACAATATATGTACATTCAAAATTTCTCAACGTCACAATAAGTAAAAAATATGACATCAAGGATCATGTAAAAAAAAAATCTGAATACTTCTAGTTTAAAACACCAGTGATTGAATTGACTTGTGTTTATGAATTCATTTTCATGTTCCCATCAAGGGTGTAAGGGGATTACTAAGGGTTGTATTCCATACACCTTTTGCATATTTTATCTTCATCGGTCTCAGGGTGTTTGGAATACAACCCGTGGTAAATCCTTGTACACCCTTGATTGAACCTGGATAATCTAAAGCAATGTAGAGGATTTTTATACGCAAAATAACAAATACTATAAAATGAAAAAATTAAAATTATAATTTATAATAAACATAGGTAATCAGAGATTACAGAGCTCACCTCAACGAATGTTGTCTTTAAGTAAGGCAAAGTCACACAATTAACCAACAAAAAGTATACATTCCAAAAATGAAAAATTTAAGCAATTTTGATCTGATACTTTGAAAAAGACCTACATAAAAAATTTAAACTAGTTCTTCTTCATGAAAATATAATGAAAATCCAGCATCTGAAGCAAATTTGAGAGTTTTCATCTCTTGATGCAGCATTTGTGCAAGTTTGGTTTATACAATGTTATATAAGCCTTATAGTTTTTTGGAAATAGACCTGCAACGGTTACCATAACTTTTACCTTGTCTATTATCTGAAAAATGTATGTCGAATTCAGCATCCGAAGCAAGTCCATTAGTGTGCATCCTTAGATGTATCATCCATGCAAGTTTGCTCATTATAGGGCTCATAGTTTATTGGAAATGAAACATGCATCAAAAACTAACATTTTCACTCATCCACAAAAAGTAGGTCAGATTCAGCATCCGAAGCAAGCCTGGTAGTATGCATCCTTAGATGTATCATCTATGCAAGATTGGTCATTAAAGAACTCATACTTCCTTGGAAATGAAACCTGCACCAAAAACTTTTACCTGTTCACTCAACCGGAAAATGCAGGTCAGATTCAGCATCCGAAGCAAGCCTGGTAGTGTGCATCCTTAGATGTATCATCCATGCAAGTTTGGTCAACATAGGGCTTATAGTTACTTGGAAATGAAACCTGCACCAAAAACTTTAACCTGTTCACTCAACCGGAAAATGTAGGTCAGATTCAGCATCCGAAGCAAGCCCGGTAGTATGCATCCTTAGATGTATCATCCATGCAAGTTTGGTCAACATAGGGCTTATAGTTACTTGGAAATGAAACCTGCACCAAAAACTTTAACCTGTTCACTCAACCGGAAAATGTAGGTCAGATTCAGCATCCGAAGCAAGCCCGGTAGTATGCATCCTTAGATGTATCATCCATGCAAGTTTGGTCAACATAGGGCTTATTGTTACTTGGAAATGAAACCTACACCAAAAACTGCACCAAAAATGTTAACCTGCTCCAAAAACATTAACCTGGTCATTCCTTTGCTGAAATTGCAGCATCTGAAACTCTGTCTGGTACAATGAAACACACTAGAACCATGTTCCATGCATGTCTAATCAATATAGGACTCAGAAGTAATTAAAAAGAAAACTGCTCCAAAAAACTTAACCATAACCTGGGACGCCGACACCGACGCCAAGGGTATCACATAAGCTCCCCCCAACTTCGTTGAGGTGAGCTAAAAATACTTTAGTATAGATTTTTAAAAAAGACAATAACAAAGTGCAATTTACATTACCATTCAAATTCCTTGGCACAGTGCATACTTCCACCAATGTTTTTCTAGAAGCATCAACTAAGCAATGATATCTAGCGTTTTCACAGTTTGGTGTCATGTTTACTTTTACATTACAGTCCAATCTCCTTGATCCAGCCTCCCATTCTTGTTTGTTTCTTGGACAAGTGGTAACATTCTTCACTGTGTTTAATGTCTCCGAACATTCATCACCCAAACAAACCTATAAGATGCAAATTGCAACAAGATTTTTAAATCATGAATTGTATACATATTTCATACATTGTATTATAGATTACTGTAGACATACTTTTTTCCACAGGGGCATAATTTTGTAGGATCAGAATCCACGGGTAAAAAATTACACGGATTCTTGACATGTCAAAAAAAAATTTATATTATTGCATTCAAAAATTAATTAATTACTTTAGTTTTGATTAAATGCAACTATATTCTGAGAATATTTGGTGTTTTCAAAGATCAACTTTGAGAGCACAATTATCATATGACTCAAAACAACATACATATGTAGAATGTTCAAATTTAATTCCTGCTAACTCGGATCTTACGAGAAAAAGACATTTAAAAATTGTATAAAGAATATTTTGTCTGAGTGTTAAACTCATCAGAAAAATACAGTTCATAAATTTATACGTTCATCTACAATTATCAACACTGAAGCCTATTGGTGTCGTGGGTTGGTGGATCAATGCATATTCGTCCGTTCAAACAAAAACATTTAACCCTTAATTTGTTCAAGTCTTAGGGAAATCGAGGAAATCAAGGATTCTTTGACTTTTTTACAATCATTTTTGCTTCTTTTTTGATGCTCTTCTAACAGGCTCCTTGCCACTGGACACATAATGGCTACAAATAGAACCTTTATTGATTGTTTATTTCATCGTCTACCAGTTGGGGCCAGTGATGTAAATGCTGGTCAAAATATACGATTAAAAAAAATCATTTTTTTTTTGTAAACTCTTTCAATACATCTTCATTGTTTTTAATATGTGTTAGGTGAATGTGTTGAAATTTAAAATGTTCTAAAATATAATTGAGACCTAAAATAATAATTCCTATCATAAAACAGACATGGGGTATTCAGGAGTGGGTTGAATTTTTTTTTCAGTTGAGTGTAAAATAATTTTTCTGGCTGCCACATTCAAAACGATACTACATGCCTGGCTGTATATATTTGTATATACTTGTTTTTTAATAGTTGAAATATTTCATTTCTTGATTTTAGCATTGTTTAGGCTATTCTTTCCTTCCTCAAATGGACTTCTCCCATAATAGTTTTATTCATTACATGATCATCTGATGCAAAAGCGACCCTTTTCTAAATAGTTATGCTTGGACTGTAAGCTATAACAGACTTATACATTTTCTCTGGCAATAGCTACCACGGGCAGTTTTAAACCTTTGAGAGGAAAATAATTTACAGAGAGATACTTTTGAATACAAATGCGTAATTATCTCACCAACATGTCATTGTTCAACAAAGTCATCAGAATTTTTTGTCCTATGAACAGATGAAATGTTAACGTTTTGAATGGCACTCCTATGCATAAATTCTTACACTGAACCTAGCAATGGTGCTGCTATGGACTTTGCAGATCTACCCCTTTCAAGGTATCACACTGGTAATTGACCAATCAAAATGAACTTAGGATCAAATGTAGGTCCATACATATAAAATTGATTTTCTTTTTTTTTTTGAGATGTTTTTCTATTTTCTTCCAAGCCATTTTTACAACTTTGTTATCTGTGCCTAGTAAATTTTATGTACTTTGTGAATAAATAAAGGTTTTTGACAGGAACTATTTTTTTCTTGGCATAGGAGGCTACTTCCTGTGGTGCACTCGAGGTGTTTAGAAACACAAGTGAAAATACATGGATTTGAGGGTAGCCCTGTTTGCAGATGGAAAAAGTCCGGAAATGCCGTGTAGGTACCATGTTTTTTGGTGTCAACAAATGTGACAGGTAATGTTTAACGCCTCCTGCTAAATATTTTTTATGTAAACAAATACCTGATTTTTATTCTATATAGTATATTATATAGTGAAAACAATTACCGGTGTGATCGATACCCTTATTTACCGCCGTGTTCATTTTAAAACCGGAAGTTCGAGTTGGTAAATTTGAAATCTCGATCCTGACTCAAATTTGACATCGGAAAGAAAAAAATCTGTTTTTCTCAATTTTATTTTTTTCTGAAAATTCAAAATCTAGAGTGGCCGGGTTTGTAAACCTAAAATAAAAAAATGCTGGCCTAATGACGACGCTGATCTCCATTTCTATGTAGAAAGACTATGCACTTGGCATAACTTTTTTTTATTGTGGGTTAAAACTATTATAACCAATTCTCATCTCTCTCAACTTGCCTCATTAACGAAGATTCTTTCAGTTTACTCTTGATACGATATCTTAATGAAGGAAAAGTTTTCTGTGTCTCTGATGCTATGGTACAGTGTACATTGACCTATTGTATAATCTTCCTTGTCAAAAAACATGAAAAAGAATGATTCCCCCTGTTTATTTAAATAAATGCGGGAACTAATGTAGTTTTTTCTCTTTTCAAAAATTCAAACTTCGATTACAAGCTCAAAATTGAAATAAAGGTCAAAACATATATATGATAAACAAAATACTCTAAAATCAATCATTTTGCTGAAAATCAAAATCTGCATTGATTTGAAAATCAGGGAGTAAATATGAGTGTGACTAAAATGGGTAGCGAAACCCGGGCCGAGCCGGGTGTAATGATATGAAACTGTTTTCCTTTCTAGTTTCTCAAGAATAAACGTCACATTCATTTCCCATCATTTATTTCCATCAACATTGGTATTGGAAAAGAGAACAAGGGAAAAGTGGGAAAAGATTGACTGCATTAAACAAAATAAACAGAACCTACAATACTGTACGTTATATAAATGTGACTGAAATGACAAATGACAATATTCAACTGACTGATAATACTGAGTACAAAAATTACAAATACTTTGTCATAATCTAGTAATTATGTTCCCCAAACGAAGTTTGGGAACATATTGTTTTTACTTTTTCTGAATTTTTTCTTTGTTCTCCGGTACTTTTTTGTCCGCGAGTGTTCTCGTAAACTACTCATCCGATCTAGGTGAAACCTTTTTAGGGTCACTAGGTATGTTATGTAGATGTGCGGAACGAAGGTCATTTTGCGCGCACGTGCGTGCATGTGCGCGCACGTGTAACACGTGAAATGACCAATATAATAGATTTAGCCGTAACTTTTTAAATATTAGATGAAATGCTTTGAAACTCATAATATAAGGATATAATAGTAGTATAGACATGATGACATGGTCAAAATAGCAAGATCTCACGCGCATGCAGGTGCCCTTCGCTGCGATTGGCTGAAACTAAAAGTCTAAATATCTATTTTGTTTTCTGACAAAATCCTTTGAAATTTTGAACATAGTCTTACATAATAAAGATCTACAGCATGATATATAAGAATAATCATGAACGCACGCACATGCACGTGTACTGCAATCTGATTGGCTAAAACTTTAAATGCCTACAACTTTCTTGGTTCTCAATAATACAGGGTGAAATTTCAAACATGAATAGATATAATGATTGCCTACATTATACTACTATCAAAAGTAAATGCATGGACGTGCATGCACATGCGACCGCACACAGTGTATTAAAAGACAGTATACTTGAGTGTTTGATGTTCATGCAGAATTAAGAACTTCTAAATGTCAAGACATATAACATACTGAAGCATGCAGATCTTTTTACCCTTGACCTTGAAACTTAGGTCAAGGTCACTGGTAACCTGAATAAAATGTTGATATTAACTATTTACCAAAATCACCTTGACCTATAAACTTGAAATCGACCTTAACCTTTGTCCTTGACCCAAGTGTAAAAAGAAACATGAAGTACGTGTACATGTATCTAGAAACACCTTTCAGAGTTTATTTCGGTTGACAGGTTAGAAGTTAAAGAGGTGGTGGTTTTTAATGACCTTGACCTTTCATCCAAATGTCACAATCAATCTTAAGTTCTTGGAATAAGATACAAGATTCAACTCCAACGTTAAATAGGTTAAGAATAAAAATAACCCCCAACCCAACCCAACCCAACCCAACCCCCCCCCCCCCCCCAACCCCCAACCCCCCCCCCACACACACACACACAAACAAATCAAATTAATGACAACGTAGAGAATCACTGTTAAACTCAAATAACACCTCGGACCCACATAAAATTTCAGGAAAACTGTAGAAAAGAGCTCGAGGAAAGTGTATTAAAATATTTCATTTGAGTTTCCAAAGTATATAGAAATTATTAATTTATACAGAAAAAATTACAAATCCTGTCGTGTTTAAAATTAAAGTGCAGATGACCAAAGTTGGCATATTAGCCTTTTATAGCCTATTTATTCAGATGTCGTTAAAAGCATTCAATTCTACTGATTTGAAATAATATCTTAATACCAAGAATCCTTTGTTTAATTTACCTTTGAAATTTATTTGAATTTTTTTTAGAATTACACAATCCCCAGAAATAGCGATTTTCGGTATATTAAAAATCAATATACATGTACGCTCCTTCGTAAAATAATCAGATATTTGCATTCATGAAAAAATATTAATTAAATACGAAGGTGTTAAACAATATTGGTCACATTAGCTGACACGAATGTCTTTTTAAACATCTCTTGTAAAACCCCTATGCATTGGAAAAAATGAATAGTTCCGGTCAAAAAACCTTTATATATTTATTTACAAAGTATATAAAATTTACCAGGCACAGGTATCAGAGTTGTCAAAATGGCCTGAGAGGAAATATTAAAAAAATTCTGAACAGAAAGGAAAATCCCTTTTCCATGTATGGAACTACTATTGAATAAGTTCATTTTGATTGGTTAGGTATTGGCGTGATACCCTTAGTCGACTTTAACACGCCTTGTCGTCGGAATGAAACCAACTTTGAGCCCGAGGTTGAGAAATAAAATGTGAATCGATAGATTAAAAAAATGACATATGCTTGAAAAATGGTAAATTTATATACTAGTATGTATTTTTTTCTTTGATTCGCGGGATAGAAAGATATGTTAATCGCTTAATCAACATGCCATAATCATCTTGCATATGCATGTACATATACGTGTGCGCGCATGCAAAACGTTAAACAATATATAGTTGATAGTTGATATCATTGTAACTTTTATATTCTTAAAAAAAATCCTGGGATACTTAGCATATTTATAAAAGGTCTTAGAAGAATAAGACACGATAAGGGACATGGGGAGCGTTTGGGGAACATCTGTAACGGTCCCCGTTACCATAGCACTAGTTCATGATAGTATTAAATGGTATAAGTGAATAAAACTTTATAAATGACGTTAACTTATAAACTGTGAGAATGCACATTTACATCAGATGCTCGAACTAAAGATTACCCTTGTTTACTCCAAACTACAGTATACAAAAAGATATCAAGTTAACACTGCATTCAGATAATCATAAAAAAGGTAATTACTGTGATTATTTTCCAACTTGTCGAAAAATATTAGGATTAACAGCTCAAAATCAAAACAGATTCTGGTAAACATCTAAAAATCATGCAAACATGGCGGGTTTTCACGTCAGAATTGAAAATTCCTATTCTGATAAAATTGGAAAAATAAATGAAGCCGGATAAATTTGGATAATTACACAGAATCAATCTTACACCGGGAATTTCAAAACTGAGAGCCGGGTTTTTGATAATAACGAGATAAATACTCATTCTTTCTTCATGAAATTTACAGACATAGTTTAAAACTATAGGTTTTGCCTTCGCTGTGAATTTTAAGTCAAAATGTTGTGTTTTCCGATGATTATCGCCGATTGTCCTTTTCCAGGTGACTAAAATGGGTAGCGAGCCCGGTTTACTCATTTTGGCAATTTTAAGCGTAATGCATCGAAAGTGTTTGTAATATTTGCATTTAATGGTTGTTTATCAACTTCAAATAGCTAAATTGTTCAATCATTATGAAATTAAATGTCGATTATTAGGATTTTTGTCATTTTCCATAGACCCGGGACAGGTCAAAACTGGCTGCGTTTGCCCGGGACAAATTAATAATTCCAGATTGTCAGAGAAAGAATGTAGATTTTTTTCAGTCCCTGACCGAGATACATCTAAGAAATAAATTGTAAAAAATTAATAAAAATATGCAAATAAAAAAAAGTCATTTATATTTCATTTATATGTCATTCTCTCATAATTATTTCGGAAATAAAAGTTTTTTCACGGGTGAACGTGTCCGGTTTCGACCAATCCCGGGTGTTCAAAAAATGCGTATATTTTCAATAATCGTGATTTATTACTGCAACAGTTAAAGTCATATATGCTATATGAACGCCGAATTTTGTGTGAAACAAAATGATTAATGATTTAAAACACATGAAGTGTAATGGAAAATAATACTTTCCACAAAATTGTACTATAGATGTCGTTGTAATAATAAAACAATTAAAATATCTAGGAATTAAGAATTCAGTCTTTTCATGAATATTGATGAAGGAAGTGCGTAAACTGTAGTCCTATATATAGAAACACACATGTTCACGGGAAGTCACAGACAACGAGGTATGTTGCATTTTGACAACAATTATTAATATTAAGGTCAATATGCGTCATAACAGAGAAGATTGTTGATACTGAATACATTAAAAAGTAAGTACCATTAAGAGTAAGACGCTTGCCATCCACGTCAAAAGTGAGTACTATCTCAAACGGCCTACCTTGTTTTCTTTGCGCCACGTGTGTTTATCAATCTAAAAGTAGCGACGGTGTCACGTGATGGAGTTATTTAAAAATAGCTATTTTTCTTTCCTTGCAGGATAATAAATAATTATAATTTGATAACTTTGTAACGCGTTTAATTTTAATGGTGTAATTTACAGTATTTTCGTAACTTTTATTGATAAACAAATGATATCAATTTCCAATCATATTTTAACTGGCGCAAGTTATAGCGTGTATACTTTTAAATGTTTTAGGTAGTTTATGTTCAATTTTAAAGATCCAAATGAAATAATTGTAAATATGCTGCCGATATTGAGTTTAAATCACCAAAATGAGTAATTCGGGTTCGCTACCCATTTTAGTCACTTGGAAAACGACAATCGGTGATAATCATTGAAAAACACAACATTTTGACTTAAAACTTTCAGCAAAGGCCAATCCTAGAATAATAAACTATGTTCGTAAATTTCATAAAGAAAGAATGAGTATTTATTTCGTGATTATCAAAAACCTGGTTTTCGTTATCGAAAATCCCGGCCCGGCCCGGGTTTCGCTACCCATTTTAGTCACACTCTTTACTGAGTTATTAGAATAATAAACTATGTCCGTAAATTTCATGAAGAAAGAATGAGTATTTATTTCGTGATTATCAAAAACCCAGTTTTCGTTATCGAAAATCCCGGCCCGGCCCGGGTTTCGCTACCCATTTTAGTCACTTTGGGGTAAAAAATTATCTGGAGCTCTGAATATAATAATATTTTATCATATATATATATAACATTTGTATCAGAAAAGGAAAACTTATTCAAAATTGTTTATAATGAAATAATATACCCTGGCGATGGCGAGGATCAAAAAGACTTCAATGACGTAATCCATTTTAGAGTACGATTGTGGCGATGAACGCATGGGTTCCTGTGCTATCAGTATCACGAGTCATAATTCATAATTCTTATTGTTGTCCTTTCAGCTACATCTTGTGAATAACTAAGATGTGCATATAAATGTCAACAAGGAGAACGTCTACTTTATACTTCCATCATACTCCCCGTCGATGCCTCATCTAGTGATCTACTCAAACCAACTCTGGCGGAAGTTGGATACTTCCATTTGATTTCTACTTTCGATTTGGAAAACGGCCGGGTGCGTTCAGTTGTATGTTCGTTTATTCGCCCTATCACAATGATGGGACCGAACAGGCATGGGACAATGAGTTTTTTTTCATCGAAGAAAACAATGGGACAAAAACATTTTGTAGCATTAAGTACTCACAAGGACACAAACTTTTTTTTTTTCAATGAGTTACAGTACTTTAATCAAGAGAGATAAATTCATTTTATTTAAAAATATATACTTTTTTTCGAAAAAGTCATATCCTAAAAATTGAAAGTCAAACGAAGGATTCAAATGGTAACATAAATCTAATACATAAAGTACAAAGTATAAAAATAAACACCCCCCCCCCCCCCCCAAATAAAAAAAAAACTTTATCGATATTTTAAATATCTGTAATCTGAAAGACTATTAATTTTGTTCCAATTATTTCACTATCATCAAAATTTTACCATGGGACAGTTACTTTTTTAAGTCTTAAGGCATGGGACAAGTATTTTTTTCAAATACGAATGGCATGGGACACGTACTTTTTTAAAATGAAAATTTTGTTTTGTACCATCTTCGCTAGCCAAGGGTTTCCGATACGATACCTACTCTACAAGTTGTAGAGTAGGTATCGGATCGGAAACCCTTGGCTAGCGAAGATGGTTTGTAATCCACTAAACGCGCTTCGACCCTTTATAACGTCACTGAGAAATTACGTCGAACGTTTATCCATACGCACATCTATGACCTCTTCACCCCGTACCTGTATTAATACAGTAATAAAAACGCTTGCTTTCATATCAGTGGTGTTATATAAAGGAAAACATTTGCAAAATTAGTGTAAATATTGCGAATTAACGCGAAACTTTCGCGAATAAACACGAAGTTTCGAGATATATCGCGTAACTTTTGCTGTTTTACCAAAACATTTGCACGTCTCAACTTTCCTTTGATTTTGTGCACGTGATCTACTTTATTCATTACAATGAATAGCAAAAGACTGTTTTGATCTTGGACCATCACAAGCTACAATTTTAAGTTTTCTTGCTATTGAATGTGTCTTTCCTCTGTCTTATTATGCGCCCGAATCGATAGATCCGAGGCGTATATTGTTTTTGTCCTGTCTGTCTGTCTGTTTGTTTGTTTGTTTGTTTGTTTGTCTCCACACTTTAACCTTGGCCATAACTTTTGAACCATGAAAGGTAAAAACTTCATATTTGGTATGCATACTTCACTAATTAGGTGCTTTCAAATGACACCAATATTAATGACCTTGTGACCTTGAATGTGACCAATATGCAAAAAATAGCTTTTCTGTCTGCAAACTTTAACCTTCGCCATACTTTTGAACCATGAAAGATAGAGACTTCATATTTGGTATGCATACTTCACTAATCAAGTTCTTTGAAATGACACCAAGGTCAATGACCTGGTGACCTAGACTGTGACCTATATGCTAAAAAACCTTAACTGCTTGTTCGTACCTTTTACCATAACTTTTGAACCATAAAAGATAGAGACTTCATATTTGGTGTGCATAATCCACTCATCTAGTTGACACCAAGGTCAATGACCTTGTGACCTTGACTGTTACCTATGCCTGTGTACTAGCATTTTCGATTTTTGTTGCCGCCGACGCATAGTGTTTCACAAACACAACTTTTTTTTTTTTTTTTTTTTTTTTTTACCGTCGTCTTTTACAACGCTGTTCAAATAACTCAAAGTCTATGCTGTGAGTTTTCCAAAAGTTAAACTTCATGATTATGAATTTCGTGATAAAAATTACCCCTTTTCGGCGTCATTTTTAACGACTCTATAGAGAATTTAAAATAAGCTTATTAAGATCAAGATCTCAGAAAATTAACAAAATGAGGTAAATTTGTCAATTGTGTCCCACCACAAGGATGGAAATTGGATGACCAATGTTCATTTGTCTCCGTTAGACTCACTGTACTGACAGTAGAAATACGTAGAGTTGTATTTTGAGGTTGCACCACGTGGTATGTACCACTGCTTTCAAGAACATTGTTAATATTCAAAGTGTACAAACCCTTTGCTGTATATACCTTGATAGTTTTAATTCATGGCGCTAGTCCACGAACTCTGCAATTACCCATCTTATATATAAATATCGGAGAAAATTTAAGAAAAGTTTACCTCTCCTCCCC